>NW_024501459.1:13917172-14069903 GCF_017590055.1 Onychostruthus taczanowskii
ATTTTGCAAGATGTTTTGTAGGTAGACAGAAAAGGTTAGTTAGTACATGGGGTGGGGTAAATTGAACTTCTCCAAGGTGCTGCACCTGGGATGGGACAACTCTTGGTATCTATACAGGCTGTTGGATGAACATGTCAAGAGCAGCTCTGCTGGGAAGGATTGGGGATGCTGGTGGGTGAGAGGTGGGACATGAGCCACCAGTGTGCTCTTTCATCCCAGAAAGCCAAATGTATCCTGGGCGGCATCAAAAGCAGTGTGGCCAGCAGGGCGGGGAAGGGCATTCTGCCCTTCATGAGACCCCACCTGGAGCATTGCATCCAGCTCTGGGGTTCCCAAAACAGGAAGGACATGGAACTCTTGGAGCTACTCCAGAGGAGGGCTATGAAGATGATTGGAGGGATGGAGCATCTGTCGTATGCAGAAAGGCTGAGAGAATTGGGGCATTATTGCCTCTTTGATGGCCATCCTCCTTCCTTTGTGGCTCACCAGAGAAGGTGGCAGCAGTGGGAGTTAGTTGGTCTACCAGGAAGAGTAGAGTGGGACTTCAGTTTTCTGTCTTGCATTGTCTGCAGGACTTGTAGCTGAAGATTTTTTTTCCTTCAGGAAAGGAGATGAAGTCAGACAATGTGAAAACAGCTGTGGAGTGAGCTCAGTGCAGTTCTGTGCTTTAACTGAAGTGTTCTTTCTGTGACGAAGTCAGAACACTTTTTTTTTTGCTGGGCTTTTTTTCCTCCCTCCCTTCCCCTTTCAGCTCAACAAACCTCAAACGTTCTGCCTTGTGTGAAGTATTATAACGAGCCTAGAGGCTGAGGAAAGCACATGTATCAGCTGTACAGACTATACAGCAGAACTGAAGTAACTATTTGTATCATGACCTAATTTATTTTTCCCCTCATCTGGGTGGTAATTTCTTTTTTATCTAAAATTGCAACTTTTCAGTGGGACTTCAAATGAGATATTTAAGCACATAATTGTAATCTGTTGTGGGAACACCAGATAGAAGGAAGTCTTCAACTTAATTTTTTCATAGATAATAACTAATATACATGGTTGCTGAATTCAGTTACTTGTATAAGCAACATACTTCCAAATTCAAAATCAAAATCTATGGTTAGTCAACAGCAGGCTTCTGATTTTATACACAGACACAAATATAGGACAAAAAAATTACCTAAGGGACCTGAAAAGTTGATGTTAGTTTTAATTGTTGGGAAGGAGAAGTCATGGAAGAATTTTGCTGTTTGAATTCTTGAATTTAATAACTCTTGCTTGTTTCTTAATGTTTATAGGATTTAGAATTGTAAACAGCAATTTTCTAAACGAGTTATCTTGTGTGCAGTGGAAGGGTTTGTGCTGCTCTCATTGCTTCTGAGTCTTGCTCTGTACCCTGAGGAGATGTGACCTGAACACTCACCTGTGTACAGAACAGGCAACCTGCTGAGCAAACAAAGTGGTTTGCTTGTGGGTAGTAGCTCATATCGTACATGAATAGATCTCCAGTAATCCTTCCTTACTCTGAATAGTGTTAAGTATATTTTGGAAAAGTTAAAAATATTAATTTTTATATTAATAATTATTATTATTAATAGTTTTCTAGTACTATATGCAAATATAGCCTAATATGCATATATTCAGCTTCCATATTTCTCTTCCATAGGTGCATAAAAAGGATAAAAAGTATAAGTGTATGGTGTGTAAGAAGATTTTCATGCTAGCAGCCAGCGTTGGAATAAGACATGGATCACGACGTTATGGAGTTTGTGTAGACTGTGCAGATAAATCCCAGCCTGGAGGGCAAGAGGGAGCAGACCAGGTGCAGGACACAGATTTCCCTAGGGATGAAGAATATGAAGAAAATGAAGTGGGAGAAGGCGATGAGGAGCTTGGTGATGATGTCGAAGAACAGAATGACCAATCTCGGTGGGATGAAGGCGGGGAAGTTTGTATGCCTTTAGATGACTGACAGAGCATGAGACTTCAGGGTGCTGCAAATGGACACTGTATGGATTGACTGTTTGAATTTTTGGACTGAAGGCTTGCGAAATATGGTACAGGCTGGATGGTAGTTATGTTGCTGTGAAAATGTAGGGTCAAAGCCTTATAGCAAAAAAAGGATTATTAATTTTTTTATGATATTTGCACAGGACTGTACAGCATACAACCGTTTGGTTGAATTATACAGAGTCCTCACATCTACAGTCAGTTATCAAAAGAAAAATGTATTTTTTATTATTTATAGGCTATAGCTACTTGGGTCCTATTCAGACATAGTAGTAACTGTAATTATGTTACACATTCATGTACCTGTTTACATGAATGAAGAAAATTGCAATTTGGTATGGAAATACAAAGACAGCTTTCCCAAATCCACTCGTACTTTTGTCAGCGAGTCAGTGAAGCTAATTTGGGCTAGTGGCTCATTTTCCACAAGCATGTCTTTGCCATACAAACCTTACCTCTCCTGTAATATGATAGGTGAAAGCCAATCATTTAAATATGTGTCACAGATATTGCCAACATCGTATTGAAATTTGGGTTGAAAACTTTTGGCTCTGTGCTGGCAGGTGCTATGGGTGATAAGCACTGGAGAAGTTTTTAATGGCATTAATTTAGTGTCTGTTTTTAAAGAAGGTTGTTGTTGATTCATCAGTTTTAAAATGATAAGGCAGAAGAAATGACCAGTAATGAAAATAATAGACTGATCAGAGCATGGGTAACTCTTGTGCCACTTAGTCAAAAGAGACAGTCATGCTTTTTAAAAGGTATCTGATGTAATAATGTTTCTTCTTTCTTTTAAGGCCCCCGTTCTCTCAAAATTTTTTTGTTTCCCTGGTGTATACCTCAGTCCCACAGAATAAAAATACAAGAAATGGAGAAAGTGTCATATTAAAACAACTTTTTGGTCAATAATTTCTTACTTGTCCGTTTTTTGGCTAATTTATGTGATGTGAATTGGACACTAGGCTATTGTGCCCATCGTTCATCATCGAACACAAACTATTTTTTATTCTTTTGTACTTCATGGGTTGTTGTTAGTATTTAATATAAACAAACTACATTTAACTTGCTCATTTGCTGGATTTTTTTTAAAGAAAAACAAGAAGTCCAAAGCAAAATAATGCTCTTTGAGTTGTCTACTTTTCAGGAGGATATGCTCCCTATGCTCTTTGTTTCAGATTTTCTAGGAGGCATTGAAACTTGAATTTTCATAGCCACGTAGGGTTTTTTTGGTTGATTTTTTTTTCCTAAGCTTGTAATATTGTACCAATGATTTCAGGCCCCTTTCATAGGGAGGCAAGGGCATTACACCTTCACCTTAAACTCCTCTATGTTGTCTAGCCTAAGGCAAGTTAATTCAGGCAATCATTGGAACAATAAGTCTGATGTACTATTATGTCACAGGGAGTAAATATGCAGAGCATTTGTCATGACACATAGCTAGGCCAGTGTGACAGTACTGTATAAAAAACAATTGAGGGTCACCATATTTTTCAATTTTGTTTAATTTTAAAATGAGTATATTTTTTCCTATTTTATGTCAGGTAACTAAATTATGGTAGTTGTGTGGATAACTTTGAATTATGCTTTGATGGACAAAATCTTACTGGTGCTCCATCTGATCAAAGTTGGTATGTATTTAAAGAGACAAGCTTTATGTTGTCCATAGAACAGTAACATAATGTTAAGACATTGTTTTTGCTGATTGAAACTGAGATGATAAGTTTGAACTACAGTTATATGGGAATTAAAATGCTTTTTTTTTATCATCCACTTGTTTCATTGGTAGTTTCCACAACATTGTAAACCTGACATGAATAGTTTTTTGGGGAGGGTGGGGAGGGGGGTACCTTTTTTTACACTGAAGATTACATTTTATTCTCATTGTTCTAGACTGAAATGAGTAATGTGTAATTCTGGTGGGGTCCAAAGTAGAAATTAGTTAGGCAAAGATGATATGAATGAAAAAGTATTTTAAACGTTAAAGTAATGTTCTGCTTTGTGAATATGTAAGTATAGCATAAAGATTTTTCCATCCCATTTATCCCTTTTAAAACCATAGTTTACAATTGGTAGATCTGTCTATATATATAAATATATATATATATCTGAAATTCACCTAGATCTGCTTTATTAGAATACTGCTCACTTAATGCATAGAAACTGGACCTGGCTCTACATTCTTAATGTATTTTCCTTTTTTTTTCCCCCTTTTGTTTTCTTGGGATTTTTTCCTCAAGGTATGAACTTATTCTCTTGGAACTGAATCTTCTTTTACTACTTAAATCATTTATGTATATCTGGTAAATTATGACCAAATTTGTTGTTAGACTGCATTACAGTAAATTGAAATATACACTTGGTACACTACAGAATCGTTGTGCTTTTGTTCTGGTTCTGTTTGGAAAAGCAGGCCTTAGTAAACATTTGTGTTATTTATAACTCTTCAGTTATTATTCACTGGCCTTAATATTCTGTTGCATTGTGACAATCATAATTTCCTTGGTAAAGCTTAACTGCTTGCTTTTAGAAGTTGCTTGTAAGTGCCCATGGTAGGTTGGAGAGAAAGGGTGACTGTCTCTAGCAAATGGTGTGAAATACTTCAATCAAGGGCCACTGTTCTTGTCTTGGAGGACCTTAAGAATTCAGATGCTCTCTCCAGTCTGGCTTTTCTGAGTTGTTTTATTTAGAAGTTATTTAAAATATGTTAGCTTGATCTGGTATAGTTCTAAATTAATAAAACAAAACTTCTGAAGAATTACTTCTTGCAAGACAGCTCAAGTTTCTTCACTGTTACAAGAATTAGGAAGAGATTTCTCTTTGTGTAAGAAATTCTTTCTCTCAAGAAATGCTGAAGTTATGCTGCAGTAACACAGCAATGGATTTTGTCTGTTGAGATTATTTTTGGTTTAAAAGCAGACTAATGCCCTTAAAATGTCGTATTTATCAAACAAAAAGACATTCAGTCTTTCATTTTGTCTTCTGATGAAGACAAACCAATTCTCAACCCAAATGTCTGCAATTTGTGTATTTGGGCAATGCCACACAAGTAGTTTTATTAAAAGAATCATGTCTGTTATTAAAACAAACAAAGTTTGTCTGATGTTGGGATTCCCCCTTTCTCTGAGGGTTTTTTTTTGCTTTCTGCTCTCTTCAAGCAGTAGTGGGTATCTTTTAGAGGTAATCATACAGGGCAGATTCTGGCAGGATACTGTGATGCAGGACAAAATTTAAAATAGTAAGTAAATTCACTTATGATTCACAAGTAGAAGTTCTGGTCAAAGTAGGTCAAATGATGTAAGGAAGACACACAACATAAAATGTATTTGTCTTATGTCAGTGTTACTATGCTTCATTAGAAAGCATTTTCCAATTGCAACGACAGATGCATCTTGCAGGGAGAATGGGATTTTCCAATTACTCAGATAAATTTTTTAGTTCAGCTTCCAAACAATCCTCTAGTAAAGTAATTTTTGCCATGAAACCAGTTTTGAAAACCAGAAGTCGTATTTACTTGTCAGTATGCATCCTAAGAAGTATGAGTTGAAGTTACTTGTTCCCATAGTGCACACCTGGTTTTTAAGATGCGTAGCCTTCTGCAAGTGCAGTTTTCAGGTATCACTACCTGTCTCTACTCTTTCTTCTGACAAGAATAAGCATTATCAAGTGAAGAAAAGTTGGGGGCCAGGACACCTGGCATGAAGTATGCTCTTAGTTGTGGGTCACAGCAGTAATGCTGTTAGCAGATGATGCTTTCCTTGCCTAGCTTTAAGTTGGTAAGGCTTTTAATAGGATTTGCTTTAATGAGGCCAATCTCAGTTGTTAGCTTGCTTTTAAGTTTTGTTTCACTTGATTTTTCTTGCTCTTGCCACCCAGTAACACAGGTCTCCCACCTGTTCCAAAATATTTTTGTAGTCTGCTGATTTCACATAGATGCAAAATTCACTTTTGGAAGTACTGTACCTTGTTTGCTGTTCCTTTTTTACTTTGTTGTGTTTAAATGGCTTTAGAAATTGAAATGAAAGCAAGACAATTGATGCCACCACCATCCCAAAAAACTTGTGCCAAAAGAGAGTGAAAAAGGAGCAAAACGTGGAGTGCAATGTGATAAGAAAAAGGCTGTTGCATTTGCATTGTTACAACTCCTCTGGTTTGTTACTTGAATGTTTTGGACAATTCACTGTACTTTTCTCTAGCACTAGTTGGTGACAACCTTCTGATGAAGAAGCTATGCAAGCCCAGTTTTGAGTTTATTCAGTGTCTTCAGAATGTGGTTCAGGCTCTGCAGAGGTAGTAGCACTGAGTAGCTTTCTGTAGATATTTTACTGTAGATCCTTCTGTTAGCATCCCTCTTCACTGTGTGATCTGTTACCCATTTTTTATTTGATAAATGTTTGCTCCTTTGCCTTTTTATACATTTTAATAGCACGTTACTGTGCATTGCTGAACAGTATGGTAAAGGTTAAATATTGACACAATGGATAAAGAGAAATAACTTGGTTTTCATCTAGTATCTTTTAACAAACCTGTAATAAAATAATTCCTATGTAATAAAGAAAATACAGGTTTGAAATCCAGGGGAAGGGGTGTTGCTGAGCAGAACCCTTTAACATTAAAGATTCCATGTATAATTCACCATGGGTTGTAAAAATCATTTTATGTGGGAAAAACCTTAAAACTACACTAGAAAGATCCTATGACTTAAACTTGAAAATAAAATTGGCTTATCAAGTACTTTGTATTTGGCATGATTGCAATTTGAAGTGAATGTTTTAAATAAGTTGTACATGTTTCTTACCTGAATCAGTTGGGTTAGCCGCTTCAGGATACACATAAAAGTAACTTCTCACTAACATTTTGGTGTGTAAACATAACTTCAAGACTTCTAATACTCTGTGCACCAGTTTTTAAGTTACCATGCTGCAAATAAATGAAGAAATAACCATTTTATTCTATTTTTTTTTCTCTGCCTTGCCTCCTCACCCTCCACAAGTAGATGAGAGATTTCTTTGAATGGCTAAGTGTTAACATTTAATACTAAAAAAAAAACCCAACAACTTGCTGCAAATAATTTCCGCTTCTGACATAGAATACAGTTTGTAGAAAATAGCTGTTATTTTGAGCTGTATTTTTAAACTTCTCTCACAATAACGCAGGTTTAGACATACATTATTATGCCAACTTAAAGATGACTAGTTTCCAAAAAGCAGAATCCAGATAAGGTGGTTATACCTAAAACTGGATTTTAGACAAACTAATGCAAAGCTGAGCAGGTCACAGATGGGGCATTTCAGCCCTGGTCTAGTGTCTGGCAGAAGGTTTGGATCCGCTCAGAAATGCAGTAATTATGTGTGTTCCCAAAGGCTTTCTCTTGCTGTTTGTTCCCTCCCTCCAGCTCCACCAACCTAAACCTTTTGAAGCAAGTGCTTTCAGCTGGGTTTATCAAAAGCTTCTTGTCTGAACAATGCTGGATATGTGTGTGCTTTGGCTTCTAAAGGTGGGTTATTTTTGGTAGATTGTACACTAGTGGGTTTCTTCAGTTAGATATGATCCCTTTGGGTCTTTAAAGGGTTTGAACACTTAGAAATTTTCTGTTTGCCCTACAGAGAAAGATTTAGGTTTGATATCCTGCACAGGCAAATCTGCCTGTGTGTCTTGACGGGGATACCAGGGGTTACTGAAGACCAAAGGCCTCTGTCCAACTTGCAACAATTACCATTGGCATTTCAGTCATAGTTTTTTCAGAACTATTGGATTTTTCTCTAAGTAATCTTTCCTGTGATAGCTCTAAGATAATTTGCAACTACAGAGGATCTACTCGCTTTCTAGAAACAGTAAGATACAGTTTTATAATGTTTACAAAGGAGTTGTCAATAGCTTTCTGTTGAAAATTATGCTGCTTTGGATTCCTCCTTGAATGGTGGTTTTTGTCTGGAAGATGTGGAAAGCAGCATGGTGACCACTATAAACTGATAGGGCTAAAAAACTCCTTGCAATCTACAAAAAAAGATGTGTGTATATATTTTCATACTGGAAGCAGACTTCCCTTGGAGTTTCTTACACATTTGCTCTGAAGCATTTTAGTTTTGAAAACAGCACGGTAGTGTGAAGAAGCTGCTAGTCAGTCTGAACATGTAATTGTTGATGCTCATGCACCATTTAAATGAATAAAAGTATGATCTGATAATGCTGAACTCTTAAGTGCAGTTGTCACTATTTGTGCTGCTTTAATAACCGTGGCTATTGCAATGGTGTACGTGATTGCAGCATCTGACAGGACTCTTAAAGCTGTTTGTTGCCTTTTGTGCTGTGGCATGCTAGGTAATGTGTGGGGGGTTATTTTGCCCTGTGTGTGTCATTTCCCAAAGTAGATAATTGTCTTTTCTCTGAGATATTTCATAAAGCTGTCCTAAAGCACTGAGAAAATTGTTTTTCAAGAGCCAAAGTACTGGAGTACCTGTGTAAATCTGTGGTGTTTAATGAGAATTATTGGAAGTTCCTGTTCTTTGATGTAGCTTTAGAAAAGAATCTAAAACTGAATGTGGTTTTAAGTTACCACATCAAATGATTTAACTTTAGAGTTTATTCATAGTGATGGATGATGACTCATTTCTTTATCATCACAGGATAACATCTCAAACAACTGTTCTCTCAGACACACTTCTACCTGTTTGTCTTGTACCAGATACTCTTTTTTTCTCTCCTCATTCGCTGGATTGCTTCAATTAAGCACATACTTACCTTTTCTGCACTTCTACCAGCTGGCTCTGAAGTGATTGTCTCTCTCAACCTATTGCCTTATTTCCTTGCTGGTGATGCAAAAATGCTGGAAATGAGTTTCTGTATGAAAGAACCTCAGTGGAGTTAGGGAGATCTGGGCCTGTTCAGTGCTCATAGCTGGAAAACCTACTTGATGGAAAAAGAATAATGAAAATATTTAACATAAGTATCTTTTCTGCATTTTGTTGTGGTGCTGCCTTGCTTTTACTGATGTTAATGAAGACCACTGGCTTTCCCCACACCTCCTGCAGGAGGTAGAACAGTTGCAGTAAATCCTTAGTGACTGCATCATGGACATTGGCCAAACAATTCTACCTGTAAATTGTCTGCAAATTTGGACTGTCCTGCATATTGCTAGCATTCTAGAACATTTCTTTGTAAGTGAAGTATTTGTAAGAACAAACAGTAACTTCTTAATTTTGCATTTGGTGCCACTGTTCTACAATGTTTTAGGTTATGCATCTTAAAATGCAGTTAGGGGTGGTTTCTGGTCACCAGTTTTTGGAGCTATGTTGCACTAACTGTAAATTACTGCACC
This sequence comes from Onychostruthus taczanowskii, assembly GCF_017590055.1. Classification (NCBI taxonomy): domain Eukaryota; kingdom Metazoa; phylum Chordata; class Aves; order Passeriformes; family Passeridae; genus Onychostruthus; species Onychostruthus taczanowskii. The sequence continues at coordinate 13,926,489 of NW_024501459.1, forward strand.
AGGTCATTTGTATTTCTATAACTTGATACTGGGCTTGCAAAACAACGTGTTTAATATCAACAAGAAACCTCCTGATTGCTGGATCCGACATGGAGCCTGCCAGTCAGTTCTGGCATGAAGAATGGCAGGGAACAATTGAAAATATAGGAGAGGGAATCCTCAGCTTTGACACAGCAGGGAGGAGGACCCCTGCTTTTTAGAGTTCCTTTCACAGTAAAACTACATGGAATTAGATTTATGTACTTTGGAAGGCGGAAGGACTGAGTCAGTCCAGTTGGAATTTGAACTTTTGTGCTCGGGCGCTCCGATGATTCCAACTCTGAGCTTACCCTGCATCCCTTTAAACAGTGTACAAGAGCTTAGTGCATTGGAGCAATAAGTCTGCAACCTGTTGTTGCTATCTGCAGGCCAGATTTTGGGTTTAGTGTGACTTCAATTCCCAATTTAAAGGTTAATTATATTTTTCTAAGGGTGTTTTTAATTGAGCATTTCAGAATCCACTGTTTGATACTCTGTATGTATTCAGTATTGAATGAAATTGATACATAAAAGATTATATATATGCAGTACATTTTCACATGCAACAGGGCTTTGTTTTTCATCTTGCAGTTATTAGATAAGCAAGCTGGAACTCAGATTGTGTCTCTTTGTTCCTTTGAGTACCCTAGATCAGAATTTCTCTTTGAAATGCAGCTGCTCTCCACCTCTCTCAGCTGCTTTTCCTGTACCAAATCAAACATCAAACTTCTCATACCGTGTTTAGCTTTATTTGGCAAGCACACAGTTTGAAACTTGGTATTTTTTACACTCTACATAGCTTCTGTCGAGAAAAGAAAAAAGCAAGCTCTGTATTGTTTTTCAGGTGCTAAAATACAGATTGTTCTTGAACATTTGACCTCTCTGTGTTCAGAATGGCCAAAGGAATATCTTATTAATGCATGTAATATTAATTTAATGCCAACTTTGCCTTAAAGTAATGTCTTGTGGTTCCATGCTGAGGTGTGTGCCCTCAGGTGCAGCTGTAATTATGAATAAAATGCGGTACAGAATGTAGCTGAATTTAAAAAGTGCAGCAGATTTTAGGCAAGTGAAGTGGGAGAAATTGAGGTGTTCCTAAAACTTGGGCTGCTGGGACACAAATACCACCAGCCTTGTGACATGGAAAGCTTCTCTGAAAGCTTGGTCAGGTCTGTGTTTGCTCTCTGCCCAGAAGGAACACTCCTCCTCCTCTGTAGTGTGTGGCTTTCTCCTGGGCATCATCCTGAGGGACAAAAGGCAAGTGCACCAGGCATCCAGTGTTCTCCCCAGAGAAAATGGTTATTTGAACTTGCTGTTATTTGTTTTGCACCCTTCTTTGACTATTGTGGGGCAGGGTATGACAGAGTTGAGGCTTAGATATTTAGTAAACTGTGTCATGAGTAGTGGTTTATGTTCAGCTTTTCAAATCTGACACCAAGCGCTCCCTTGCCTTTTAATAGAGATGACCCCTTATATGGGTGATAGGGATAATAGGCTCAGTATTGACAGATTTTGTGTCAGGTCTGCATTATCTTGCTCCTTGACAGTTTTAGCAGTTGGTGATTGATGTGGTTGATTTGCTGGTATCCTTTATTTTGCTGTTATCAGCCAAAAGCAAGGGGCACAGATGCAATTTCTGATTTAAGTCCTTTTTATGATGTTTGCTGGCTAAGCTGCCAGTGCTAATAAGCTACTTTACTCTTAAGCTTTATCAGTTTGCTACTATTGTTGTTAAAGCCAAGGAAAGTACAAATCAGCCTTGTCACATCATTACGATGTAAAACAAATACTGGAGTTGGCACAGATACTGTAAAAAGGGCAACTCTGCTGTTACTTGGGTCTAGCTTGTTTAGAAGTTACCGTACTCAGACCTCTGTTTTCAGAATAACAAAAAATGTTTGCTGAAAATTTATCTATGCCAAGTTTCTTGTGCAGTTGTAACCTTTTTTTGTTTGTTTGTTTCCAACAAACTGTAAAACAATTACAACCACTTTTTCTAGTCTTCTTTCCCCACCCCCTTATTTTCTTTGACCTTTTTTCAGAACTTTTTTGGCTTCCTTACTAGGTGTATAAATTCAAATTATGTATTGTTCTGAAATACTGCTTGAACCACATCCTCACTGAACTTGAAAACTGACATTTGGATCTAATTTTTTCACCTTGCAAAAGGGAACTGCAAATAATTGCTCAGTTTAAAAAAAAAAACAAACAAACCAAACCCAACAACAAAAACACCCACAATACAACAACCACACCCTACAGTTGGGAATTTGTGCTCATGTTCTTGAATATCTTGGGCACAATCTGCCTGTTAATAGTTCCTATCCAAAGGGATGAGGAGGCAAAGAAGATTGTTTTTTCAGATCATTTCTGCAGCTGAAGAAAACTTGACTGTCTAAAACTGGTGCTGGGAGATACAATGAAGATTTTCCATCCACATCCAGTTAGAACTTCACACAGCCCCAGTGCTTATTGTCATTTCCCTGGGCTTTTTCTAGGATGACAAGACAGACCAGAGGACTTGAACTGTCCTGTAGCTCTTTGCAGGGTCAAGGTGCAGACATTTCAACTTGTTCAGTGTATGTTTAGACAAAGAAAAAGTGCTGCTTTCCAGTCAAAACCAAAGTAACTGCATCCAGGTCTTGAATTTGTTTGGATCAGGAGGTCACTCCTGAAGCTCTCCATCACCCCCACTTACCCACTGCAGTTTTTATTCACTTCATTGAATTCCTTTTGGACAAAACTAAATGAAAACATACTTCAGGAGTGTTCCTGATATGGTCCAACCACAAATGCTTCCCTGTCTGTAGGACTAAATTAAAGCTAATTAAAGGAAAATTTCATTGAAATGTGCATAGACTGGACAACTGTTGACATGTCTGCTTTTACAGGATAGCAGAACTAACAGGCATAGGCAAATGGTGCTACCTTTGCTTACAATGACTCTACCAAAGACCAAAATGAGGACACAGAATTTCTTAACTTCCAAAATAATTACTGAAAAAAAGCAATTTTCAAACCATGACAACTACTGGCAGATTTTCCTACCCACGTTTGTTAGCAGTGTGATGCTGCACAGGCTGGGAGTGAGACAAGTATTTATCTTCCTGCTGAGGAAGCAGTACCTGCAATCTTGCACATCCTTACTTATTTTGTCTTCCTTCAGTATCCCGCTGTGGCTTAGAGTTTTGTTTTTTTTTGTTTTTTTTTTTTTTTTTTTTTTAATGAAGCTGAAACCAACAAAATGTCTTGAAATGTTGTAATCTTTGCATTTCATTTTAGAGCTGTTCTGGTGCAGCACAGTGTCTTTACTGGAAGTAGTGACTGAGGTGGGGGAAGTCACAGTGGTGATGGCAGGATTAGTTCTAAGTTGTGGATGTGGTTTTTTGTGGCTGCTTCTAACATGGTGCAGGGAAAGAACTCACAACCAGTCTGTTGTAGAGCTTTTCAGGAAACAATTCATGGGGTGTTGTAATGCCTCTGCTCTCACAGGGACTTCCAATATCCCTCTGAAAAACGTTAGGGATAAATTGTTTGCTTATGCTTTGTTTGCTGAGCATATTGCTGAAGAAGGCTGAAGGCTGTCTGGGCAATGGCTATTGCCACAATGGAAGCCCTCACTTAGCCCTTTTCTGTGGCTGTATGGTGAATACTTCTTGGACTTGCACTGACTGAACATGGGGTCCAATAGTGACACTTCCTTGTGCCCTGCATTGTAACTTTCATTGACAGAGAGCAGCACAAGCCACGTCCAGGTGAGTCACACACGCACAAGGAGCTGCCTGAGTGCCTGTTCTGTCTATAACAGACCAGTTTGGGGAAGGTGGACAGAAACAATTGCAAAATTATTTGCAAGCAGAGAACTGAAGCTGATGAGACTCAGCAGCTCTTTAGGCACCTGACTGGACTTGCTTAGAATCCTTTATTTTTTAAATAAATCTCTTGAAGAAAAGCTGAGTAACCATTGGCTTTTATGTTCTGCCCCTTGGTGAAAGTACCATTTCTAAAATTAAGTCATTTCCTTCTTATTCTGGGAGTTGCAAGGTTGGGTCCTAGAAAGGACAACAAATTACTTAAGGTCTTTTGGCAAGTTATCACTTAAGGGAGTGCATTTATATAGTGCAGAATTTGTTCAGAAACCTTCCACTGTCTCTCTGTCACATTAAGTGCTCACAATAACACTGATTGTAATCTTTCTTCAGATTAAATCTTCATCAGACTTGTAGAAGCTACATTTTGACAGGCAGTCATTAATGTTTATGAAGCATGTTGAGAATGAAAAAGATGACTGGTAATGTGAGAAGCTAAGCTGTACTTGATTGTTCTTGTGCCCAGTTGCTCAAAGTACAATTGTGTGTACTCATAACAAGGGTTAGCTTGGAAACCAGCCATCTAATTTTTCTGATGTCACAAACATGACTAATCAAACTCTCATTGATCATGCAAATTGGAAAACTTCATCAAGCAGGTTTCATAGACATATTTTAAACAAGTTGGGCACCTTCCAGAGATCAGACTGATTGTCCTGTGATAATGCCAGCAGGCAGCAATCACACCTCCCTGCTGGAGGGTGGAATGCCTACACCTCTAGGGAGCAAGTTGCCACCTCTGCCAGGCAAAGACAGTGACGCTGGCACGGAGCAGGGGGAAAGGGATGGCTTTGTGGTGCGGGATTCAAAACAGAGTCTGGGTTTGTTCCTACCTGCACAGTATTAATGGATACAATTTAAAGATAACATCCTCCCCTACAGCTGTCTTCCTTCCTTTTTAATAGCCATTTGCAATATGTCACAAAGTGTTTCAGTCAGGCAACTGATGAGGTGCCCTTTCCATTTAGTTTTTTTTCCTTCCCAGCTGATGTGGCCCATCTGTTAGGTGTGACTCAGAGTGGTGAACAGATGTTGAATTAATTGTGGAAGTGTCTGTTACCCGCCAGGATTAAAAGTGTTTGCCCTCCAAAGATGCTGGGTGAGGGTGAAACTTGGATTAAGCAGGACAAATAGTATTTTTGCTTCTCTCAAATGGACCTGATGCAAATACAGGTGATTAATTTCAATTCCATATTTAATTGTGGCAGTTGGTGAGTGTCCTCCTGCTGCTTTATTTTCAGGGAAGAGTGGTCTGGGGTTTTTTTAGGTTCTGAGTTCTATGTCACAGCCCCTGCCCTTCAGCCTACTCCAGCAAAAGAGGCACACTCAGCTAAGCCTCAGTGGCTTAGTTTAGTTACACAGCTCTGGATGTGACAGTGGTGGATCTTTCTTTATGCCTGCATGAAAAATAATTTCAGTTATCACCATCTTTTTGAACCTATATAAGTTGTTCTGCGATTCCTATGTAAGCCAGTGAAGGGTGGCTGTCACTGTAAAGCAGCAACAGCCAGGGCAGCATGTACAAAAAGACATTCTGCAGACAGTCACCCCAGTTTTGAGAGGCTTCACTTTGTAATGGAATTGGAACACTCCAGTTTGTCTGGTCATGCACAGTCTCACACAGATTTACTGTTCTTATCAGTTGCTCTTAATAATTGGCAAGTCCAAAGCAAATATTTAATTCTGAATCATTAATTTCAACTTCTTAAAATGCAAGTTATTTAATTTGAAGAGGCTTAGCACAATGTTTCATTAAATCTGACAAGTTTATAGGCCCTGATTTTTCAAAGCACTTGAGTTTTACCTTAAGTGTCTTCAAACATCCAGGTCTTAATTTATGTAAGTATCTGAGGGGCTGGCGAGTGATACTGATCACTGAGGATGCTAAGACAGTGGTCAGTCTGAAAGGAATTTACTGCTTAGCCTTAAATGCTGAATATTGAAATATTTACTACGTCAAGTAGTCTTGGGGAGTTGCTTGATGGTCCTAAGAGTTTGCAAACACTTGAATACAGTACAGAGAAAAAAAATCTAGTCTAAAAGATAGTTATAGGAATCAGTCAAAGGATGCAGGGAAGACCTTTTCTCTCCAAATGCTTTCTAACTGGGCTGGCTGGTAGATCTCAGATTGAGCATCCTATTTCCAGCTCATAACAATCCATGAAAATTAATTTAGGAATTGTGGTGAAGAAATTATCTAACTTATGCCATGTCCTTTAGTTTGATAGTTGATGGTTTTGTGTAGTTCTTGCTGGTATTTTCTTTATTTGTGAAATGTCTTGAATGGAAACTTCAACCATCTTCAGCCATGTAGCACCTTTCATTAGAAAGAGCTTGTCTGTTTGCATTTGTGCAAAATATTCAGTCATTCAGATAGCTTTTGCATAGATTCTAATCTGTATTGTTTCGATTGGCACAAAGAATTCTCAAATTAAATTTTCATTAAATTGCTGTATTGGATAGTCTTTTGGAAAATGAGATGGAGGGGAAAAAAACAGTGTTGGCGATTAAACTAGAATGTGCTAAGAATGATAGAGAACCTTCTTTTTAAGTCACTTTTAGAGTTAATTTTAATTGAACGATTAGTTCTTTTTTCAGAGATATCTTCCTGAAATCCCACTCTATTCCCTTATAAGCATCTCCTCAGAGCTGATTTGTTTTAGACCTCATCAAGAAGTGAAGTAGGAACAGTAGCGTTGATTTGCAGGAATCTGCATAGACCCAGCTATACATGTCTAAATGAAGAAGAAGCAAGAGCCCGTCCTTTGTCCTTCACCTTTTATAAATGACCATGGCGAAATTACAAAAAAGTTCATTTATCTTCACTTTTTACCAAATGCTAGTATTGATTTTAAAGCTCCCCACATTGTGGAATCACACTGTTGTGATCCTCTGTGCAGTGCTGTCTCATACTCTCCAGTCCCTGAGCTGCTTTTGCTTCCAAGGAAATGTGGCATATCCAGTGTTGCTCCCATGCTTGTATCCATGCAACTGCCTTTGGCTACTGCTGAAGAGTGTGACACTCCTTCAGCTGCTCCTCTCAGGACTTGTGCTCCAGACCCCTCACCAGCTTTACTGCCAGCTAGTTCAAACAGTGTCTCTTCTCTGTATTTAATTATCTTACTTAATATACACATTCATATTCTTAAATAAAAGTGATTCTCTGATAAACTAAACACATTTTTGGTGTCCCCAGGTCTGTCTCTAGAATGGTGTTTATATTCTTGACAGACATTTTCACACAGTTTGATTTTTCTGTCCCTAAAACCTTTGTGTGGCTGTCATTCTTTCTAAGTGTTAGCCGGACACTTGTTACTGACTGCTGCTGCTAAGATGGAAATGAAAAAAATTCCATGTGTTTCTCTGAGTTGTGCCAGCAGGAGAGTCATCAAAGCTTCTTCCTTCTGGAAAGAGGCCAGACGTTCTAACAAACAATAAACTTAAGTAAAAAGAAGAAAGAGAAAGCAATGTTTTTTAGCTAAAGGAAAAATAATCTGTTTGCATGTGCTGGGAAGACTGGAAGAGTTACATTTAATTAGCTTTGGAGAATGTGGCTGCTACTCTTAATTTATGATGATGTATATGAAGCATTCACAATCTCTCCCCCTAACACAGGCATGCTTTTCCATGAAATCAAAGGCACGTGCAAGATTTATGTCAGTACTTGATTGCATCTCAGCCAGGTTCATTTCATATGTCTGCTTTAAAACTTGATAAACTTAACCCAGGAGCCGATTGTGCTTTCATAATCCTTACAAAAGAAGCCCCTTTCACAAGAAGGGAGCTAGGGCTCAATCCAGATGCTTGATTTCAGATGTTTGAGGGCACCTCCCTTGGCCTTCATCTGCTGGTCAGGTGGGTGGGTGACTTACAGCTCCTGCATGGTCCCAGCCAGGCCCATCTGGGTGTTTGAAGAACTGAAATACTGAATTGATTCCATAGGATGGAGCTTGGCTTGATGGCCAGGAACTCAGAGCAACAGGCCCCTGAGAAAGGCCTGGGAAAGGTTTTTTGCCAGCTAAGTGCTGGTATGTACAGTGGTGTTCCCTCCTGCTCTCTGCTGAGGCAAGCAGGGTTTGTTAGTATACGTGCATGGAAAAGCCATTCCACTGTTGCCTTCACAAATCCAGAGAACTCCAGGGGGTTTTAGCTACTTGGGCCAAAGAGTAAGACTTGCCCTTTATCCTTATTCTTCATTTCACAAAACAATGTGGTATAACAACTCCTGGGTGTGTATGAATTAGACAGTGCCACCAAAAACCAGCCAATGCTGCATCTGCCAAGGAAATCCTCAGATTGGAATCCAATTCTTTAGATCAGAACTTCTTTAGAAGTGGCTGGTGCTTATGATAAGATTCTTAACACTGATGTACAGAAAATATCATAGTATCTTCTTGTGGGCAAAGCTGTATTATTTACCTTTGATAGATCCATAGAGTATGAAAATTAAAGAGAGTCAGGAGTTAAGCAAAAGCTTAGTGATACAAACTGGTGCTGACATACACAGATAATGTTAACTGATAGCTTTTTGGCATTATGTATTGTTTTATAATTAGGTAATTAAAGCAAGTCTGTACAAACTTCAGCTTTCAGGAAGCTGAAAAAATACATGTAAAGCTATATTTAGCCATTAATTTCTTGTCAAATCTGTCATACTTTCTCATAAAATGTCTAATAAAGAAGCTTAAACATGCACAGTCTCATGCATTTCTTCTATAAACTGAAGTATGTATGAGTGCAGCCCTAGAACACCAAAGTACAATAGTAAATATATAACTTTTTACTCTTCATTCTTTTCAAATTGAAGATGTTATTACAGCTTTAATCTTTTAAAGGCAGGAGAGCACTTAAGTCCCACCAGAAGCCAGTCCCACTGACTTGGCTGAAGTTGTGCAAAAATGTCAAGCTTTTTAAGCAGGTTCTCTAGACTGAGAACTAAAGCTGCTGGTTACTGTTCCGTTGCCAGAAAATAAATCTTAAGACTTCACAGGGAAAGATGTTATTTGAACCAGCACAGGGTCTTTCTTCTGGGTCTTGTAGGTCCAAGTATTGTGTACATTGTATTGTACACAATATAAAGGCAGCTCATGACAGACATGGAGGAGCTGAGGATGAATGCAGGCACAACAGCAGATTCATAGTAAAAAATAATCAGAATAAAAGCATATAGAACAGGCTTAAACTTAGGATATCAGTTAAACTCTCAGTTGTACTTAGAAGTCAATAAAACTTTGTATCTGTAGCCTGAAGGCTAATTTTGGTCCTGTACATCTGAATTTTTAATAATTTGTCCAGTGGACCCAGGTTCTTTAAAAAATATGCAAACTGACTTGCAAAAAGCTTTCTGCATTTTTTCAGGGACTAATGGTGAGGGGTTCTTTGCACACTACTTTTAGTTTCCATAGACTGACATTTTTTCACAGAATCAGGCACCACAAGCTATACAGAACAGACAGAAATCTATCGTGGGCATCTTTTGTGCTGGGTATTTCCTTCCAACATTGAATAAACTAAATCGACGAATTAATGTAAAACTAAACTGCATTAAAACAAACCAACAAATCATGGATGCAAAAAGGGCTGAACTGACTGATATGAAAATTTCCTCAGTTCTGAGTTGTGGGCTTTTTCGGGGGGTGAAGACTGTTGCTGAGCAGTCCATACTGCAACAATCAGACCCTTTCACAAAGATGTAGGTTGCTGCAGCTACCTGCTTAGTCTATTAAAAGTGCTTAACTATCCAACACATGTTTGATCACAATGCATTTGACTGCTCACAGCAGTAAAACCTGTAGAATTTCTAAGGGCATGTTCATTACTAATTTAACCTGAATTTATCCTGTTTGCAGCTGCTAATATCCAAAAAAATACAGATAAATGAAACAAAATGGGTAAGACAGAGGCAAACTGAATGCTGCCAATGTCGATTGCTTTGCATCTTGCTTTACACAAGCAGTTTCCCTTCACTGGGAAAATACTTCTGGCAATTAAATGAACCTTAAGGTGCTCTGGGGGCTGGCACAATTTTACTTCCTTTGTTTCTCTCATGCTTTATTTATGACCTGCCAAGTGCTTGTAAAAGAAAAGCCAGGGCGGGCTCTCTCAGCATTTCACAAGGCTTTTTAATTATTGGAGCAAAGCTTGAACCTCAATAGCATGTTTTCTCTTTAAATTTTAGGTAGAGTACCATTAAAAAAGCAAAATAAGCTGAGATACTGGTATCTGAAATGTTTTTATCTTCCTAACTGTGTTGTTATAAAGATATATCAACAGTGATGAGGGGCTGTGGTCATCACCAAATCTGGATGAAAGTCACAGTTTTCCCAGTGCACGTGTGAAAAAAGGACTAGTCATAGTAGTTCCACTGCAAACTCCATCAAGACTTCAATTTTATAACTCATTCTCTAAATTAGACAACACAACAGCGAGTTTAAAACACTTTGCCTTTTGCATGCACCTCTGTTGTCTGTTAACCATGTTGTCCCCATCCCAAAGGACAGTATGTGTTCTGCTGAGAAGCTAAAAATTTGGTTTTAAGAAGGTTTAAATTGTCTTTTGTCAAAAGGAGATGTGAAGAGATTTGGAAAACAGTGCCATTATAGGCAACAGAAATCATAAATTGCCTTAACGTTTGTCTTGATACTTCAGCTTTTAGGTAGCCAGAACTGGAATTGTTTGCCTACCAGCTTCCATCTCCCAGTGATGGAACAGATTTGCTGTAGCTGCTGGAAGGAAAGAACTTGAGGTTTATCATGTACTTTAACACTGGTACTGGCCTGCTCTGCAGAACAAATACCAAACAAAAGTGCATTTGGAGATCCAAGCCCTTACCTGTGTCTTTTCTCTGTTTTAATTCACTCACCAGAGGTAGTTAAAACAGCAACCTGGTCTAGTGAAAGCTCCAAACCTTCCCATGACAGGGGGTTTGGAATGAGATGATCTTTAAGGTCTCTTGCAATCCAGACAATTCAGAGATTCTGTGATTTTCTGTGTATGGGCCCACTGACACCCCACAGGAAGGAGAATCAGCCACGCTGGTTTTAGCTAACTCTGTAGAATGGCACTGAGACCCAAATGCAGCACCAGCCTGGCGCCTCCTGCAATGAATTTATGGGACTCCTGAGCACACTCATTTCCTCCTCATGAGACATTTCTAGCACATTCTCTGTCCCCATTGCAAAGTAAATACAGTATGTTGCTTGTGACTGCTGATTTGCAATAAGATTTTAGTATTGTGCCTGGGAGGCTCCAGAAGGTGGGCCAAATCAAGGCTAGGGTTTTTTTGCAGTCAGATTTTCAGTATTTTATTTCTGGTTTTTGTGGTTTTGCATGCAGACACAGACATATTTACTTTCCTCAAGCATAGGGAATTACAATCCAGCTTTAAATTCAAAGAAACATACGGGCTCATATGCCTAATGCCACAGCTCTATAGCATATTACATGCAGACCAGTCCATATAGGTTTTTTTCTTCCTTTAAGGTGGTTTATGCAGGAGGAGGACAAATGATATCTGAAATTACCTGGAATTAGACCAATGTAGCAAATTGTGAGCTATGTAGCAAATTGTAAGCAGAACTGATTTAGCAATGACAGTTACATCTCCAAACTTTCCCTTCTAATGGATTTGTAATTGTTTAATGCTTTGGTTTCAGGCTTTTAGGCTCTCAGTGTCCAACATGAAGGAAAAACTGGGCCAATATATGCGACTGACAGAACCACAAAATGGAGTTGGGACACACAAAGCTCTGTTTGGGACCACAGCAGAGCACTCTAGCATTGAAACTGCTATAAACACACTAGGTCATGTCTAAAGTAGAAAATAAATGTAACTGGGACCAGACTGAGGGAAAATCTCTACATCCTCCAACAATTTTTCTTAATGTGATAGACTGCAATATATTTTTCCTACCTTCATCTCAGGAAAAGGGAAGGAATGAATTCTACTAGGCTGTTGCATCTGAGGGAGTGGAAATTCACTGTGTACACTTGGATGAAAGTTTTTACTCCCAGATTTTTTGCAGAATAATAGCTTTGTAGCCAGAACTATAACAGTTCTTTGAATAAATGAGGCCGGTCAGGCTGGAGGGACTGGAGGCGACTGTAAAGCCTTGTCAAAGTGGATGGAGGGAGGGTGCAGTGCAGCAGGGGCAGACATCAGAGAACCAACATCTCAAGGGGAAAGAGGCCCCTATCAGTGAGCTGTGGAGTCACACTTCAGAGATTTAATACAACAGGGAGTTGTAAGTACTTAGAATTAAAAAATTACCTTCATCTTCTGCAAGTCTTGTTCTGCATGAGTGGTGGGTCTTGGCTGGATGCTGGTAGCCTTTCTGGCCTGCTTTCATTATAAATTACTGTTTAGGAATTGTCCATAAAGCAGTATGGGTTTGTTTTTAACAAAGATCTCGTGATAACTGGAATCATGTACCAGCTGTAATTTTCTTACTTCTGCCTAGAACATAATATTTTGACACAGCAAATAATATGGATAACTACTGTTCTCATCTTGCAACAAACAGACCACCATGCACTGTTTCTGAGCTCTCTGTCTTGTTTAAGCAATGCTCAACAGTAAGATGCCAGCTTCTGGGGTTTGCTGCACCTCATTTTATAGTAGGTTTTCTTTCTCAAGATTTAGCTTGCAGGAATAGGGAGACTGCAGTAGAACAGAACTCTGCTAAAGAAAAAAAAAACCCCAAACAATCCCTCCTAGCACTTGCACAGAGCTTGGAAAATGTGAGTCAGGTCCACTCTCAAGCTCAGAAACCAGAAAGCAAATAAAAGAACCTAACAATGTTGCCCAAAATAAATAACCACAGTGTGGAGGCACCTAACTGGGGGACGTGTGGAGGAGAAGTTATTCATTTTTTTAATCCTCAAGCTTGGCACATCTGCCACAAACTAAACAAACAAATTGTTATTGGAGTCAGGAAGGGACAACTAATGTAAAACAGGCTGAGACATAAATTAGTAGTCATGGTAATCTGTCACAGGTGAGTGCTCCTCAAAGAAGTGACTTGAAATGCCAAACAAACCTTCTACTGATATCCTGGGAATCTGTTTATGCAGCCACTTTATTTTAATCTAAGACTTAGCTACAGCTACTATGAAAAATGCATATAGAGAAATATAAGCACTTCAAACTGCTGTAAAATTATTAATAAACTTCTTCCATAGCTTCCCTGCCATCGTAGCACCTGTGCAGCCATGTGCAGTACCCAGTCACAGTAAGTCAGTCCTCCCTAAATCAGAAACCATGAAAACTTTAAACACTGCTTTTTTTCTTTCTAAATTCCAATGTTTTATGGAATACAATTATTTTTCTTTGCAGCCATTAGGATTATCAACGGCAAAGAAAATAAAAGGCTAAATTCCTGCATAATCTTAGCTCCAGTGATGGAGTTTGTGGTTTTATGGGGAAAAAACCCACTCATGGTGCAAGACTAAGGATAAAACAATGACAGCTGGTAACAAGTAAATGGCCTCATCTTCTAAATGCTTTCATACTCACAGCAACTGCTTGAGCAACTTTGCCAAAATTTGTCAGGAAACGTCATATTATTTCTTTATATTTATTCCATGGGTTAGTGCTTGTCTTGTAACATTTCAGTATCAAGACAGTACATTAGGCTAAAGAAGGTGATCATATGAACACTGAGCAAACTGTTAAGTAGCTGTCAGAATGACTGGCTCAAACCAACAAAAGATTAACACTCCTAACTTAGACCAAATGGGTCGACTAATAGAGACACAAATATGCGCTCTGAAAATAACTGAGCGGGGGCTATTTCCGGAGGACTTGAGGAACACTATGACAGTAAGTTTGTTCTTACAGTTCAGCCAGCCTCAATCATCACCTCCCATTTCTCACTTCAGATTACAACTGTATGAAAAAATTACTTCTGTCTAAAGTGCTGATAAACTCGGAAAACAATGTGGAGGGTTGACCCTGGCTGGATGCCAGTTGCCCACCAAGGCTGCTCCAATACTCCACTCCTCAGCTGGACAGGGAAGAAAAAAGTATAACAAAAGTCTCGTGGGTTGAGAGAAGGACAGGGGGAGATCACTCACCAGTCACCATCATGGGCAGAACAGACCCACCTTGGGGACATTTGTTTAATTTATTGTAAATCAAATCAAAGTACGATAATGGGAAATAGAAACTAAATCTTAACACACCTTAAACTGCCCACACACACTCACACCCCCCTTCCTGGGCTTAACTTTGCTCCCAGTTTCCTCTCCCTCCTCTCTCCCAGCAGTGCAGAGGGATGGGAATGGGGGTTGAGGTCAGTCCATCAAACACTGTCTCTGCCACTTACTCCTCAGGGAGAAGACTCCTCTCATTCTTCCCCTGCCCTCCCATGGGAGACAGTCTTCCACCAGCTTCTTCAATATGGGTCCTTCCCATGGACTGCAATTTTTCATTAGCTGCTCCAGCGTCGGTGCCCTCCAGGGCCACAAGCCCTTCCAGGAAACCTGCTCTAGCATGGGCTCCTCTCTCCATGGGATCACAGATCCTGCCAGGAGTCCACTCCAGTGCAGGTCATGGGGTCACAGCCCGTGGGGTCACAGCCTCCTTCGGGCATCTGGCTTGGAGGACCCCAGCTCTGGCTTGGGGTCCTCGGTGGCTGTGGGTGCATCTCTGCATCCCCATGGTCCTCCACGGGCTGCAGGGGCACAGCTGCTTCACCATGGGCTGCAAAGAAATCCCATCTCCAGAGGTTGGAGCACCTCCTGCCCCTCCTTCTGCACTGACCTTGATGTCTGCAAAGATGCTTATCTCACATATTCTCACTCCTCTCTCCCTACCAAACTTGATATTTGGCTTTTTTTCACTTTCTAAAATACATTAGCCCAGAGGTGCTACCACCATTGCTGATGGGCTCAGCCTTGGGCCTGTGGTAGGTCCATCTTGGAGCCAGCTGGCACCGGCTCAGCTGGACAAGGGGAAGCTTCTGGGCTCTTCTCATAGAAGCCACCCCTGTAGCCTCCCTGCAATTAAAAACTTGCTGCAAAAACCTAAAGCCCTTATTTTTTGAGAAGTACTGTCTGCTCAGGCCCACATGGATTTGATCAGAACTCGATGAACTTTACATTTCTTTCTTAGGGGTGAAGCTGAAACAACAGTCCTAGAGGCTTTTTTGAATCTTTGTGACCTGTGCTGTTTGGGTATAAGAACAAAGCACATTTATTTGATGCCTGAACAGTCTTAACAGAGCTAAATATCTTAGGAAATCTTTATTTAGATTTAATGACAGCAGAATCTAATTAACAGTTGTATATTAAAGACTTGAAAGTCTCTGATCTCTTAGAAAATCACCAATATTGCCAAAACTGCAAACTCATAAAAATAAAAAAAAAGGAGACTGATTTACATTGAGAGATCTTTGCACTGAAGTAGTTTATACAATTTTTTCGAAAGGAAAATAATAGCTGTAATGAAAAACTAGCAGAAACACAAAAGTGATTAGAGGGCCAAATCTCTGTGAAAGCATGAAATATTGGAAGAACTAGTAATGAAGGCACTTGCCAAGTGTAAGCAGCAGAATACTTCAGTATCAGTTAGATACTGCAAAGTTTCAGGTATCTTCATGCTATCATAAGGAGGAATCTAGGAAACATATTTATACTTTAACTACAGAGTTCTAAAGGCAAAACTGTGCCCCTAGCATGGGTGGGTACAGCCCTGCTCTGCCTGGCTGCCAAGTGATGAGGGAAGCCTGTGGATGCCAGGTAATGTGAGGCTGTAGCATATTTTTCACATTTCTCTGCCGCAGTACAGACACTCTTCGGTTCACTTGATCTGATGCGCAGAAATGAAAAAAGAAATTGCAATACTCTACTGAAGAGGAGAGCAGAAAGAGCAAAGGACACCTACAATTATCATAGAATCACAGAATCAGATAGTAATTTTAGCTGTTTATCTGAAAATGTTTGGAGAGGTTCTCCAAGTCCTTCAAGTTAATTAAGTCACCAAATGCCACCATGCCAACTAAACCATAGCACTAAGTGACAGTCTTTTTTTTTAAACATTTCCAGGGATGTGACTCCACCAATTCCCTGGGCTGCCTGATCCAGTGCTTAAACCACTCTGTCAGTGAAGAAATTCCTCCTGATGGCAAACCTAAACCTCTCTGGTTATGACTGAGGTTATGCCCTCTTGCCCTGTTGCTGGTTGCCTGAGAGAAGAGACCAACCCCCACTTGGCTACACCCTCCTTTCAGGCAGCTGTAGAGCGTAATAAGGTCTCCCCTGAGCCTCCTTTTCTTCAGGCTAAACAATCCCCATTTCCTCAGCTGAATCCCTTAGGACTTGTGTTCCAGACCCTTCCCCAGCTCCGCTGCCCTTCTCTGGAAACACTCCAGCATCTCAATGTCCTTCTTGTAGTGAGGGCACAGTTCAGCGCAGCCTCACCAGGGCTGAGTACAGGAGGATGATCACTGCCCTGATCCTGCTGGCCACACCTTTGCTGACACAAGCCAGGATGCCATTGGCCTTCTTGGCCACCTGGGCACACAGTGCTTCATTTTCTGCTGGGCTCTCAATAAGCACGCCCACGTCCTTTTCCACTGGGCTGCTTTCCAGCCACTCTTTCCCAAGCCTGTAGCGCTGCCTGAGGTTGTCATGATCCAAGCGCAGGACCCAGCATTTGGCCTTGTTGAACCTTTTACAGGTGGGCTCAGCCCATAGATCCAGCCTGTCCAGATCCCTGTGCAGAGCTTTCCTGCCCTCCAGCAGATCAACACTCCCAACCAACTTGGAGTTCTCTGCCAACTTACTAAGGCGGCTCTCAATCCCCTCCTCTAGGTCATCAGTAAAGATATTAAACAGGATGATTTTGTACCTCGCCTTCCTTCAGAATCCTTGGCTTCTGACTCTCTTACCAGAAGAAAGTACAGGTTTAGAAATAAAAACAAACAAACAAAAATTCACGTGACTTTGCTTTTGTTTATCATCTTTTTGTTCCTATTGCTCCATGGTAGATGACTAATTTCCCCTTCAGTCCTCAGGGGGGACTGACAGTACAGCATGACCCCCAGCTGTTTCAGGAATAGCTCTTCATTTTGCAAGGAGAAACTTCTCTGGATGCAGAATGCGCAGCCCATGTGCAATCTCCATACTGTGTCTTTCTTAAATGCAGCTACCAACCACACACAGAACATGAAAATAAGGCCTATGGCTACCTTTCACCAGGCAAAATGGTTCCAGAATAGGACGAAGACCAGTAACTTCTCTTCTTCTGTCCCACAAGCTCTTTACAGTTGGAGAAGATATCTGACCATGACTGTCGTACAAGAAAGAGAAACCCTGCACTTATCTACCTACCTGAATGAGTTCCCTCTAATCTTGCAACCTGTAGCATTTGCCCACGTCACATCACCCAGCTCTTGGGCTTGTAGATCTGCTCCAAGGAATGTCACAGCCACACAAGGAGAAAATATAGCGATCAAAGCAGTAACAGGCAAATATTGAATGCAATTCTGACAAAGTCAAACAGTTGTTTTATATTTGATCCCAGCCCCCAGCAATTTTTTGGTGAGATGCAGCTGTACTCTGACACTGCAGAAATGGAGAAATCAGAAGTACCTACAGGCTAATTAAACCATGAAGATTGCAAACTTAGCTTTTTGCCTTCTGCATGGAGCTCTGATGTGTTTTCTATAGCTTTTCTCTGAATTTCTTTTTTTTTTTTTTTTTTTTGACCCCGAGCAGTTGGGAATATTAGCCCCTCCAGAAACAAGTTTTGCAGGAAAATCTAATTACATACACTATATTTCAACTCAGAGCACATTTTACAGCATACTTTGAAAACAAAGCTACTAGTTATGGTCCTATAATGTTATTACTGATGTTATAATAGGGATTTTGTGTCTGACCTGACTCCCATCTCAATACTCTATCAGACTGGTTGACTTTCGCAAAGTCTGATTAAGCATTAAGTCAAAACATAAATCCTAAGGAATTTTCCCAGTCACACTGACATTTACTAGTTTTCTGCCATGCATAAAAACACCATTCTGCAAAATCCCATGCTGTTGCTTTAGTGAATGAATGCGAAACACTCTTGGAGCCATGGTAAATACAGACTTTTACATGGAGACATGTAATTTATTCCAGCTGCATAATCTCTTGTCTATTTCTACGTCCTGTACTTTCCTAATGAAACCACCTGTTGTTTCAGATAAATGGCTAAAATTACTATCTCTTTAAAGTTTACAGTCCAAAGAGGACACAGCAACAAGATGATCATTCAATCTGTATTCTCCAAACAGATAACTAAATTCAATATTCAGATGAAAGACAACTGTTCAATTGGACAGAGAAGCAGCTGAAGCAGCTTGGTAGCCTGCATTCCTAGCAGGAAGAAAGTCCTCTGCTTTTTAAATCTAGGCTGTTCTCACAGTTAGAAACACACCCTTAGGAAACAGCAATCAGATTCTCCCAAACATGGGGAACTGCACAGTTCCCAAATAAGGAATTCTCCACTGAGTCTTAAACAAAGGAAATCATCTGCTTTTCCTACTGTAAGTCAAATGAATCATTTTTCTACTAGAAGAGACTTAACTATGCTTTCCTAGATGAACACATTCACTTCAGCATTTTGAAAGTCCTGTGCTTTCAGTTTTGTTTTTGCAAAAGGATATGGAAACGAAGTCTCAAGTCCCAGTAGGCAGACTTGTTTCTCTAGCTTCTTTGTATTGTCTGCCACAATTGATTTGGGAGAACCCGTTTGTCTGCAGCAACAAGCTGAAAAGCACTTTAAAAAAATACAAACTGCCTGAAGTTTGTAGAGAGTATGTTCACATGGCAAATATTTGCTACTGCTCCCAGAACAAAGGGACCAAACCCAGATGTGTACAACTCATCTAGGAAAGGGGGGGAAAAAAGTCTTAACCACTGTCTAATCTGCTTTTGCTACATTAGCCTTTTGCTGAGTAACAGGCTTTATAAGCCTACAACCAAGATCAAAGATTTTTACACTCACATGAATGAGAAAAACTGCCTTAGACCCCATAGCTGACACGATCTTACACTCCAGTTCCAGCAGAGACAGCTCTATCTCTATGTTATATAATGCCAGCTTGGGAGCACCTGGACACAGCTGAAAATGTGCAAGTCTACAGTTCCCACCTGGAGTTAGGATTTTTCTCCTATAGAAGTGCTTTGTGTCAAGTTCTTACTTGCAACTTTCTAAGAGCTGTTTTAGCCCACAGGCAGACCTCTCAATTACTGTTGCAAGATCTCCCAATGAAATCAGGACCAAATTATTAGTGATTTTTTTCTCCCTTGGAAAAGTTGGTAAGCAATCAGATTTAGTGGGAGCATGGCCTCTGACCAGCCTACATCTTAAACATCCTCTTGACCCTCAAAGACAGCAGTGGCTTCTAGGTGCCTCAGCCCACTCAGTTCTTGGAAGATGCCAGCAGCCTCCTAGTCATGCTTCCTCAGAGTTGCCTTCAAGAACAAACACAGTTAGGCTTTATAAAGAAGGCAACACAGCTGGAATTTCCATGAATGTCATCTGACACTCACTTTCCATTTCTAAACTTGAGGGCTAGGTCTCAGTTCAGAACATTTTTCAGCTCCAGCAGAGACTGGAGTTCCTCAGACTTTTTTTTTTTGCTGGTAACAACAGCACAACTGATTAACAATGCCAAAAGAATACTGGCAGGAGTGAAAAGGTAGTTTTTCGTTTTAAGGAAATAATGCCCTCATTCCATAAGGTTTCCTCTTCTACTTGCAGAGAGCAGAAAGGTGGAGAGGTAAATCAGGACATTGACATTTCTGTTTCACTTCTCTACAAGGCAGTGGAGGGAGTTGTGTTCCACATCTGGTCTTAAAGCAAGCACTGGACAAAGCCCATCCTTGCTACACAGTTCAGCTCTCTCAATAACTTTCTCCCAGCTGTGTTCTTCCCTGGGAAGGCGCTCTACTGCCAGGATGTTCTTGCCTCCTCCCACCCACTCACCCACCCGAGTTTCCCTGGCAGCTGTGTCTTAGCCTTGCTCCAGCCCTTAGGATATCTCCACCTACCACTTCCTGCCATGAAAACCTTTTAGATTTATACCACATCTGCTCACTTGGATAACGAGACACCAAATGCTGAGCTATATCATCTCTCAAAGGCACAGATGGGGGATGGGATGCAGAAGTGGCTTAATGTACCAAGGCAGCTCTTTTTCTGCTTGGGTTCTAGGGGATCAGCACACATTGAGAACTGACTGTGTTTCAGCAGCCCTTGAATTCCTTTGATTCGTTCCAGCAGCCCCAATAGTACACAAGCATCACCAGAGTGAACACTCCCTGCACAACAGCTACAGGTGGGGGAGTGTTTATGACTGTGCTATACAGCGCTCAAGATGTGACAGTTCTCTGCTCCCGCTGTGATCCTCCACAATTCTTCAGCTGCTGTGGCCTGGCCTTGATGTGATCCTTAGTCACTGACAGGGCTCCTATGCTGTTCCCTGGTGCAGAGCAGGAGGACAAATACACAGCTCTACTACAACCAGGAGTGGAGGTTGCAAAGGCTTGTAAGACAGAAAGAAGCTGGGAGAAGGGGCAGGAAGAGGTGAGCTGCCTAGCTGTGTGGAGATCAGGAAAGGAGCTGCAAAAGGCTGCAGTCCTTTGGGAGGAGATGCTGCACAGGAAGCTCTGCAAGAAAGAAGAGTGTTCTTCAGACTCCTTGACACCTTTTTTTGTGGAAAAAGGAGTGAATTGGTTCAATGCATTGTTATTCAGGAGGCGACTTGTTCCATTTTCTGTATTCCAACTTATTAAAAATGGAAATACGAAAAACTAAATCAATTTTCCAGACTCATTCCATCAGCGGCTGAAAGGAAACAAATATTTTCACATTCTATTTCTAGCAGGTGTGTAATTTAATGTTGCAACACAGTAATGTCTGGGCTATAAATGCTTCAGGGAACGTCAAAGAAAACTATTTCCATTGGATTTTAAATCACATAAACCTATTACTATGAATTTCTCACATGGTACAAAAACGAGCTCTGATGCTTTTAAATTTAGCTCTTCTTTATTTACCTCATAACAGCAGGAAAGAGTTCAAAAATACTGATTATTACACCACAAATAATGTCAAAACAATGAATGTTGAGATTTCTAAAGAGAAAAACTGTAGGTTTATGACAGCAGACAACAGGGACAGAAGAGAGAGACAAAGAGAGAAGATAATTTATTAAAAGCTGAACATTACACAGAAGCAAATATATGATTGTTTCTAATGTAGCTCTCAGAATCCTGTTGAATCCCTTAAGACTTGTGTGTGGAATGCAATATATGCCAGAGGCCCAAACCAAAGAACACATACAAATACTTCAAGGAATTAATTATAAATGCTATAAGATTCCTGTGTGTAGTGTAAATTATCGTTACTGCAATTTCAAGGCTCTTTATGCCTGAGATGAATAAAAGCAAGGTTGCTGTGTTCCCAGAATATAGGAATATAGCTGTGAAATGAGCGATGTCCATCAAAATAAATGGGCTGTGAGAATGCTGAGATTCTGCTCCATGGCATGATAAATTAGGACTTTTTCTCCTTACTTATACTGCGTTTCTTATACTAAGAAAATCTCATTGCTGACCAAAAGCCATGTAGGTTTTTTTTTTCCTCCGCAAGAGACCAGTGATTATACATTTCCTAACCGCCCTACATTTCTATCTCTTGTTTCCTGGAGAGTATTTGTCCCCACCACGCTGGCCTAGCTGTCATCATAAAACTATGCCCTGTTCACTTTCTGCAAAACAAAACAAGATCTAAATCCAGGAAAGGGTTCACGCCTGTGAATCCATTAAGGAGACTTCCTCCAGTCCAGAGTTAGTTAAGTAAGACCCTGAGCCTCAAAGATTTAGATGTCTAACTTGTATTTAAAGGTACCTAATTACCTTTAAGAATCTGAACCTAAGCCCCTTAGCCCCTTGGGGTTAACTTGTGGCTCTCTCCTTAGCATTTCCTACAGCTATTTTGGAGAGATCCCTGTTCAATTTGCTGACATTTGGCATTTCAGGAGCGAACAGGGTTCATTTCAAATCTGTGGTTGCTATATGTAAAAAGCTAAGGTGATTCAAAGGGGTGCTGGCATCTTTTAAATCCCCAGTGTGAATTTACCTTCTCATTTCTACTGTCTTTGCACACACCTGAAACCCTTCTACTGCTCCTTCTTATGCTTTCCTCCTTTAATACACTTCAATACAACAACTTCTTCCATGAGGCCTACACAACATGCTGCTTTCCTCTAAGAAGCAGCAGGCTTTTTTCTTCCCTCTCCTCCTTTGCAACATCCTTGCTTTGGAATCCCTCCAGTAAGCTCCTTAAGCACAGGGAGTCACAAGTACTTAGCACAGAAGAGAATTACATAAATAATAATAATAATTAATAGCCCATAAATGGAACCTTAAGGGGCTTCTAATCTTCACATGTGCTTGGAAAGCAACTCTCTGAAGCTATTTAATTTGGGTGAGAGTTCTTAGCAGCAATATAATAATCAAAATATCAAACAAGTTTATACAGTTACATAGCCAAGTAGGCTTCTGAACAAGGCAATATCTGTATAGAGCTTGGCTGTGGCAGAGCATTGCCCATCCCAGATTCCTGAAGTTGACTTTTAAACAAAGTTTGCAGGGAATGTGTAGGATGTGTTACTCTTCTGTACTACTCACTTGAAACCGGGTGCCAGGTTGGAGGAGTGAATCATTTGGAAGCAATGGATTTCCTTGAGTTTCCTAGAATAAGACACTACATAATGCATGCAGTTACACAGCACTAGCAAAGCACTGTTGATGGTTATATTTAATGCTCTTTAATTTTTTAAAGTTAAATTATTTCAATAACCCTAGTGTTTGTAAAAACATTTTGTTCTCCATTTTCATGGAAGATTTCAGTACCAAAATTGCGAACAAAATGAAGAGAAATAACTGTGCTGCTGTGGCGTCTGTTCTTTCTTGTGACTGAAACATTTTTTATGTGCAGAAAAATGGAGATACCCTTGAATGAATAATGATTTTTGTTTCAGACCAATTTGACCACAACCTCATCCCCCTCACTGATCAGCAGTGGGACCTTCGAGGAGATACTAATCGCTGAGTTTTCCATTGAATATGTTACTTTAGCAAAATCCTGAACGGCTGAGAGTGGAGTATTGAACTGCATCTGGAGAAGAGCTGTCCTGGAAGCACACGTTCCCAGCGGCACAGGGACAGGCCACAGACCCTTTCCCTGGCATGGTGTGCTGCCCACGACTTTCCACTTCTGGCCCCGGGAAGCCACCAGTGTGCTTTCCACAGGGACACAGAATTATCCTGGGGAAAACCAGCCTCCCCCTGGAATAAACAAGCTGCTGTTACTAGTCCACCAAGGATGGGGAAAACTGCTGGCTTGGAAAGGGCTGCACTGAGGCGCTCAGCCCCTCTCACAGGCCATTCCCTGAACTCGCGTAATCCTCTGGGGTGAAAAACAAAGATTTACCCCTATAATCTCTCTGTTTCTCTTAAGTTTTCCCTCCCGGCTCGCTAGAGAGGCCCCCGGGGGATGTCAGGGCCGGGCCGGGCCGGGCCGCTGCCGCCTCTCCCGCCCAGCAGCGGGCGGGAGGCGCCGGGCCGGCTCAGCGACCGCCGCCGCCATGGAAACGCGATCCCGCCCGGCGGCTGCCGGGGCACGGCGTGCCCGGCCCGGGGCTGGGAGAACCGGGAGAACTCAGCGGAGAGAACCAAACTGAAAGAAAGCAGCGCCACGCAGTGCTGGCGTGTCTGCGGGGTTTTTTTGCTTGGTGAGATTTTCCTGTTGTTTTGTCCAAGGTATTTTTATTTGTTTAGAGGTGTTTTTGTTTTTTTTTTTTGGGGGTTTTTTGCTTGGTGGGATTTTCCTGTTGTTTTGTCCGAGGTATTTTTATTTGAGGTGGTTTTGTTTTTTTTTTTTTGGGGGGGGGGGGGGTTCCGGGATGGGGAGGAATAGTCCAAATGTAGTCAGCATTTAGTCACCATTTGTTATATTTATTGAATTTAATTAACATAGGAAAGCGGCAGCGGGCCGGGCTGGCAAGTTTTTCCCCCGAGGGTGAAAGAGGAGGAATTGAGGGAGGAAAGGGAGGTGAGAGGGAAAGGGACAGAGGATGAGGCGGGACAGGGGTGGCTGGAAGGGGCGGGCGGGAGCCCGTGGAGGCAGACGGGGCTGCGAGTCTCCTCCTCCAGGGTCTGAGGGGCGAGAGCGGCGTGTGGCGGCTGCTGCTCCGTGCAGGGGGTGGCAGGCACGGACGCCGGAATGTAAAATCAGGGTTACTGAGCAAGGTAGAGATACCCAGTGGGTTGAAGGGGGGAATCTAAAGTGTGCCTGGGAAGTACAAAGGCAGCAGGAGTACTCTTCATCAGCTCCTCCCGAGCCCATTACCCCTCTGGGGCCGACTGACCACAGCCGGTGTGGCCGCAGGGACACTGCAGCGCACACCTCTGCCTCCGTCCCTCTTCATGCCGTGCACTGCCCTCTGCTCATCCTGCCCACAGCAGGGCAAGGAAGCAGAGGGGCAGGGGTCCATCGCTGCTGAAGAGCTGAGGGCGGTGGGGTGTCCTCTGCTGATGGAACAGCTGGGCTGGAAACGTGGAGCTGCGCCCACAATTTGCTATTCCTCTGTTGTCAACAAATACAGTGAGAAACCATCAAGCTCTTGCACTGCTCATCTGTGTAAAAGATGGCAATTTGCCACTGACAGAGGTTAATCCTCCAGCTCAAATGGCAGAAGGCCATGCTGTGGAGTTACAGCATTCATCAAGCCTGCTAATGATCTTGTGGTGACATACATGAATTCTGATGATGGTTGTCCTCTCTTTGCTTTAAATATGATCTGAAAAATTATGCTGCAGGCCTTGTTCTTAATTTATCCTCCTCCTGCATATATTCAGCATGTTGCAGGTTGTAATGGTAGATTGTGTGTTGTTTTCCACAGGGTGCCTCTGCTCCTCAGTGCTTGAGGTGGATGGTGATCTGGGGATGAATTGTAGCTGGCACTTAGAGGGATGTTATTTGGGTAGCTCCTGCTCTTGTTTTGCAAAAACTGGACCATGTACAGTGAGTGATATGGGGGAGGCATAATGGAGATGGGATGGTTCAGGAGCAAGACAGTTAAATGCCACTTAGCATGCATGACAGAGCTAATTACACAACTCTGGGCAGCAGCTTAAACTCCAGCTTGCTGGCCACTGCAGGTGTGTGCCCCATTCTCAGATATCCAGCCTGCATTGTCACGGCTGCAGCTGAGATCACCAGACTTCTAGTCCCCCCTCAAAAAAAAGATAAATACTTTGAAAAAGTAAGCAAAAAAAAAGTTGGAGGTGTCTCAGACTGAGAATCCAAAGTACCATGTCCTTTGTTCATGTTCTCTGTCAGCCAAAAGGTTTAGTTAAATGCAGATTTTCTATGAAAGTTCGGTTCCTTCAGGTCACATATGCCCTTACGCTGTTCCTGGCTCTGTGTGGCAGCTACCAGCTCCACAAATGCACCAGTGAAACTGTCTGTGGGCTTGCCATGCAGATGGTTTACAGGCCAGCCTTGTAAATTATTTTGTCAGTGCTACTATGGAGGCAGCAAACTGTGCTGCCAGAGTGGCAATGGGAAGCTGGAGACAGGAACCAAGAAAGAGAGGATGTCTTCATCTGCTTTTGCTATGGGGGGAAATTTTCCTGTAACAACATCATGAGTCCATCATCACTCAAGTAGTAACACTGGTGTGAAAACTTGCCCCTCTGCTCCTGAAGGTGTCTAACAACATCTGCATTAGTGTTGGTGAGGGACTGTGCTCTCTGAGCCCCCGAGGAACACCACTCCTGCACCAATCCTCTGTGCAGAACACAGTTGGGACAACATTTGGCTTAGGAAGATGCACAAACACAGGCAGAACAGAAGAGAAATCAAATTACTGAGCAGGCACTCACCAAGTGGTCACTGGCTGTTCTGCTTACCAATGATGCTAGAATCCCACAGGAAAAAAAACACCTTAGAACATCTCATGTAATTACAGACTGCATCTTCACATAGTTGTGCAAGAGGCACAGTTCCAAACCAGCATTCGACTAAAATAGTAATATCCTTTGAGATATTGTGTTTATCCAAAAATACCTCTCTTCCCATTTAGGCGTGGTCAGGGTGGCTGTTTTTCCATTTCAACGGAAGTGAGGCACCTGGGAGGGTGCTGCAGGCTGTGAGAAGCATCCTGGAGCCCGAGGAGTGACAGTGAGCTGATTTGGCATTCCAAGTCCTACCTGTTGCTGGGGCAACCCAGCCCAGCCCATTGCTTTAGCCAGCCCCGGCTGCTGCCTTCATTTCCTTCCCCTGAGCTGCACGGGTGGAGAGAGGCAGGCTGCGTTCCCCGGGAAAAGGCTTCCTCTGGGATACGCTATTGATTTGCTGGGGGAGGCTCTTGCTGGAGGGCAGTGAGAGAACAGGGCAGCTGGGCCCTGTGAGAGGATGGCTTGCCCAGCCAGAGATCAATATGCTTCAGCAAACCAGGGAGCAGGAGCTGGCAAAGCCAGAAGTTTCCTTTGTTCTGTTTGTCTTGTGGAAAAAATAGACAAGCAAATAGGCTTAAGGATTCTGGATACAGAGAAGGGGAAAACCTCCTTATTTACAGAGTAGCACAACCCATCCAGCAGTGGCAGTTTTAAACCAGACTGTTTTAAGTTTGTGTATAGCTGAGGAAATGGTGACTAGTAAGGGTGGGGAATCTAGAGAGTTTAGTGCATGTCTGTTGGGTTCCTTTTGGTTTGAAATAAGGGCAGCTTCAGGGACAAGTGACCAAGTTCCCAAGTCAGTATTTTGTAGTTTTACAATCACACTTTCAAAAATGTTTTCTCATTCCTGTTGCTGGTTGG
Source organism: Onychostruthus taczanowskii (assembly GCF_017590055.1). Taxonomy (NCBI): domain Eukaryota; kingdom Metazoa; phylum Chordata; class Aves; order Passeriformes; family Passeridae; genus Onychostruthus; species Onychostruthus taczanowskii. The sequence continues at coordinate 13,953,257 of NW_024501459.1, forward strand.
AAGATCCACCAAAATAGCTCTGAAAATTGCCAACAAACCAGGCGAAAGAATAAAATACTACTAATAGCATCTGTTTTGAAGTTTGTGTGACATACAATACCAGGAGACAAATAGATTTGAAATGCAAGTGTGTTTTCTATTGTTTTTAATTTGACAGTGACTCCTTAAGAACATAACATTGCCTCCAGAGTTTATTTTACAGTTCACAATAAGTAAGAGTTAGGCTGCCAGGCATGATTACTTTGTTTTGGGGTTCTTTCTTTCTTTCTTTCTTTCTTTCTTTCTTTCCTTTCTTCTTTTTTCCAGTTGGTCCTAAATTCATGGTCTAAAAACTCCTAAAATGCAGATTTGAACTGCTGCATGGTTTTGGAAGGACAGGGTCATTGTGTCCCCATAGCACCCCATACTCTGCTTCCCTGTTGCACAGTTGCCTGTAAGTCTGTATTCAAATGAATTGTTTTCATAACTACTTTGTTCTCTTCTGAAGAGCACTTCCCTTTTTTAATAACTACGATATAAAAATAATGAGCTAAACAGGGCACAAGTGGTGACTGATGAGTTCATGCCGACAGCATGCTTCTTGGGATGGCTTTGGTCCATGCAGCCCATACTTCTCAGTCAGTGCCCAGACACAAGCCAGAAACTGTTCCCAGGAGACATCATGGAGACTTGTTTTAGGAGACAGGGAAAATACTGCCACATGGACACAAGCTGGGCAGTGCCACTGGCCTTTAGAGTCAGAGGACAGGCACTAAACCTGTTCAGGTAATACAGATGTAACTGTGATCAGGTAACTAGAAGAGAAACCAACACAAATTTCAGCTTCATTAAGTACTTAGCTGTCCTGTGTAATGATCTTGGTCCTCTGCAGAATCTGCTAGGAGGGTCTCAAGCTGGAAGAACATGTAGGGTGCATGGAGCTACTTGCTTGGATTCTTTATAGAGTATATAGTGATTTAAGTTAAAAAATACAGATTTCAGCAGCACCAGATATATCTGAGGAGTCTTCTTTTTATTAAAAAATGTGTGTTTCTTCTAGGCTGTGAAATATAAACTACAAGGTGAAGGGAGAAATAAGATGGATGTAATTTGTGTTTTCTTCTCCTACTACAGGTCTGTAACCTCTGGCAGTGAGTGTGATGTCAGCTGGGCACTTTGATGCCTCAGACGTTACTGCTAAACCTTCCAGCATTTCTCTGTGAGAGACCAATTGGAAGGAGAAAGGAGATGTCAGGAGCCTATCTCCTTCAGCACATCACTTCAGCTGTTCAGCCACTAAACTTAGGGATTTAGCTGTAAAACAACAAAATAAATTCCAGCTTCCCTTCCTGTCCCTCCCCAAGCCCCCTGGGTTCTCCCTAAATAATGTCTGTGGTCACCCATTTAGGTTATTTGCAAAGTTTCCACTTACCACAGTAATTTCGTAGGAATGACTGTGTTCCTTCAGTGCTTTGTGATAATAAGAACAGAAATAGGGAATGGAAAAAAAGAGCAGAGGAGAGCAGAGGCCTCACCTAGAGCTGCCCTTTTACTAAGCAGCCTGAGCAGAGTGCCAGGGAAAAGCCAGGCAGTACTCCATCCTGAGCTATCACATCACATCACTTAAGACTGAAAGCAATTACTGACATTTACACAGGGCTAAGACCACATTTAGGGTTGAATATGTTTGTTCAGGCATAAAGTCTGCCCATGCAGTTAACTTCAAGACATTTAGTTAGTCTGATTCATGGATTGTCACATCTGAAAACAGTAAAGTCCAGTTGAACTGGGAAACAGAATATGAGGACCCGTGTGCACCTTTAAAACAGCCTTCCTTAAAAACGAGATGGTGAATGCAAGCCCTCACTTATAAAATAGTTGTGCCTTAAAATCCCTAAGGTTTTGCTCCTCGCTCCTCCTGTTAGGCTGTATGAATACCTGGGGAATTTAAATGACAGAATTTCCCTGGATAAGTGTGTTGATGACCTGAGGCTTCATCAGAGCAGTATCCTTATACCCTGCAGCAGCTGTCTGTAGAAGACCAGGTGGGTCGTGCAGTTGACAAGCCTTTAAAATCAAGTAACAAGCTCGCCTGCTACATACTTAAGATAGGTCTTTTTTAAGGCAGAAAAAATACAAATGTTAAAGAAAAGGTAATATGCATGAAGTATTGTGTGCAGTTCGGGGCACCACAATATAAAGAAGCTGTTCCAGAGCATCCAGAAGAGATCTGTGATGATGGTGAAGGGCCTTGAGGGCCATGAGAAGCTGAGGACACTTGGTCTGTTCAGCCTGGAGAAGAGGAGACTGAGGGGACACCTCATTTCAGTTTAGAGCTTCGCTGTGAGGGTAAGAGGAGGGATGGACACTGATCTATTCTCTGTGGTTACCAGTGACAGGACCCAAGGAAATGGCCTGAAGCTGTGCCAGGGGGTTAGATTGGATGTTAGAAAAGGATTCTTCAGCCAGAGGGAGTTTGGGCACTGGTACAGGACCTCCAGGGAAGTGGTCACAGCACCAAGCTTGACAGAATTCAAGAAGTGTTTGGACAATGCTGTCAGGTACATGGTGTGACTCTTGAGGATGGTTTTGTGCAGGGCCAGGAATTGGACTGATCCAGGAATTGGATGATCCCTGTGAATCCCTTCCAACTGAGGATACTCTATGACTCTGTGCACACAATAGGGAAGGACAGCTTCCAGCACAAAGTTGGATGTGTGTGGAATCAGGATGTAGCAGTCCAGATTTGCAGAGATAATGTGCTGAATTCATATACACCTTTTTCTTGGGAGTTTCAAAAGGGTGAAGGTGCCTCTTGGATTTAGGTATTCAATCTGCAGTGGTACCAGGGTGCTTAAAAGCAGTAATTAGAAATACAGATTTTGAAGCCTCTCTTCCTACATTTCCCTCAACTGTACATTGGCAGATCAAAGGAGAAATTGTTGCCAGTTTAAAACATCTCCGCTGCATCTAAGCACAGCTCTTGATGAGCACAGACTGTCCTATCATTTTTCTGTTCCTCCCTGTGGCTGCTGTCACTACAAGCCCGTTTTTCAATTTTCTTCCTCATCTTGTGCCAAAAACAGGATCCAGCTATTAAGGTATAATGAAGTGCATTAGGACTCAGAAGTTTATCTTTACAGCAGGCCAACAAGCACCAGCCTTTCAAAAAGCAGGGCCAACAAAAGGGTGCCTCCTGCTCCTCCTAAGCAAACTGAGAATTGTAAATTGTACTAAGATGTGAATTACATTCGTATGAATGGTATGAATAATGAAGAGAAGTGTTCTCAGAGTAATAATTGTGATTACCTGAACAAACAAGATAGGCACCTTGGACATGTAACCCTAGTCCTCTTTATCTGCACCACCACTTTCTCCCTAACACCATGCATTGCCTCCCATCTAGACTTAATTCAACACCTTGAATTGTGTTTGATCGGGGACAGATCAAAGAAGTTGCCACCAGACATCTTTGACAGATTTTAGAAAGACCTATTTTTTTATTTAGAAACAGAAACTTAAAATGTCTGGTGGCTTGTCCTCAGAGATAGTAGTTTGCTCAGTTTAAAACACAAAATTCTCTGCTTGCTGTAACCTGCCAGGCCAGGATTCTGATATCCTCAGAAATGGTTTACATGCACGCTGGCCTTTGCTGTGCTGAACAACTAGCTGGAACACTTTCAGTTCTAGTATTTCAACACAATGTTTTTGTCTCATGTTCAGGATGAAAACTGAAGAAAAAAAATTACCCCCACCCCTCAGTGAAATATGTAGAAATGTTCTCATGTGGAAAGTTTCATTTTGAAATCTTCCAATTTGAAGTAGTTCATTTTGGCTTTGTTTCACATGGAGATGTATCCTTACAGGTGGTTTTACTGCTTTTCAGTCCTTGGGATCTATATCCACTCAACATTGTCACAGTTCTCCTCATGCTCCACTCCAGCCAGAAAACAGAATGCAGTGAGGAGAAAAAAAACCCACCTTGATAAGAGCCACCATACCAAACTTGTTTCTTTTATGTTCCAACAAGGCATGTTTGAATTAAGATGATAGAGTCATTGATCAAATAGTTCATTCTTCTAGGAAAAAAAAAAAAAAAAGTCAACTTCTTCCCAGTTTCATTTTCCTATAAAAATTTGTTTTGGTGCAAGTTTTAAAGCAGCTGTAAAATGTGATATATTTAACAATTATCCTCTTATTTATAGACCTTAATGTAGACTAAAGAAACCCAGATTCAACTCTTCGAAGTTTTGGTTAGGAAAGAATGTATTCAGATATTTACTGAACTGTACTACTATAAATTGGATTAATCTCTACCATATTTTTCCTAGACGGAAATGTCACTTCCAACTTGATTCTCCCCCAGTGCTGATAATCCCCTCCAGTCAGTGAGTACTGCCTGCAGTACAAGCAAAAGAGCTCTGTTGTGAAAGAACAAAATCAGCTTGGCCACAAATTGTCAGCTCAGAATAAAAATATAGTCCCAGAAGAAGGGCTGAGGTTGAAGGACACCATTCAGAAGATGCAAGGAGCCAAATTAGTCAAAAATAGACCAAATGGCAGGGAAATGCTGGGTGAAATCGAAGCAGAAATCCTCAATACTGCGGCTTTCACTACATAAAACCTGCATTTTCACTTTGTGTCACAAGTCATTAGACATGTCAATTCCTGTTCAGAGAACCTCACTGCTGACTGTACCTCAGTTGGAGGTAACGCTTTTCTAGTTTGATTTGTCTTTGTCTGTGCCTTAAGACAGCTGCTTTGAATTTCCCAGTAACACCTGCAGTTAAGATCCCCACAATGAGAATTCAAAAATTCTTCCCATCTGTCTGTCTGAAGAGCTGTGGTAGTGAAGTGTTTCCTCTGAAGTCCATGTGCATCCTTCTCCCCCACAGCCTTTGTACCTGTGCTCTGACACAGTGTTTGAAGTCAGCAAGTGAACAGTACACACTGCAGAGCCTCCTTTCTGGACTGAGGGATTGCTGTTGCCTGCACACTCTCCCCTTCTCCCTGATGAAATCTGGAGTAACAAGGAGGAGTCACGGACTCCAGCTCTGTCCAGCTTCCACTTTGGAATCTAATCTAATTACACTAGATTTGTCTGTGTCTCCTCTGCAGATTTAACTAGACACAGTGCACAATTCACTTCCTGCTAGAGCTTACCATGTAGTTTCTTGGGTGATTGAGATACAGTTGAGCAAGAAGATAGTGGATAACTTTGTGTATCTGTTGAAAAATAAACAGCATCTGAACAGACTGAGAATAGCCATGAGTCTTTAGTCTATGAAAAAAGAAAAGCTCTTACATCTGCTCCTGAAACCTGATTCCTGGTGAAACATGCACCCCACACTCAGGATCACACCTTAAGATCAGAGGAGAAAAACATCAAAACCCGAGTCAGACCTCTGCAGCTAATGGTTCACAACTTGGGGCTCCTGGTGGCAGGAGGCTGCTCAGGAAGTTCTGACACCCCAGGAAATTCAAGCTGCCAGGATGGCTTGAGAGAGAGAGCCCTTCTGCTTTGTGCTGGTAACACGGTGCAGGCTAAGCAGAGAACCCCAGAGCCCATGTCTCAGGAACAAAAGCAGAAAGTAACTCCTAACCTATCACATCACCACACAGACAATGAGCACACTTGCACACACATTTCATCAGTGCTCTGCAAATTCTGGGTCCAGCTCCACCATCTGTCCACATCTTGTTCATGCTGTGAACTAGCAGACTGACTGCTCAACACATCTCTCAGCAGCCCACTGAGGTAACTGTTACCACTGTTATTTCAGTAGCCATACACATAAAACACCATTTCCCTCTTAAAGCCTAGGAAATTAGAACACCATTACCCAGGAAAAAAAACCAAAAAAACAAAAAAACTCCCAAACAAACAAAAAACCCCAAATCCAACCAAATCAGAGTCAGTCAGGCTTTCTTTCTCTTTCTCTCTGGTGAATCATAAGAAACTTGAATCCCCAAGACAACGAATATATTCCTCTCCCAAACTAGAAGCTTTTGAAGTCTTTGAGGCTGGGACATGCAGCCCTGTGAGTCAATTCATGTCAGCTGTGCCCATCCACAGCCCCCAGGAGGGCAGCTGCCCTTTGGAGGTCTCAAAGAGCCTCCCCAGTCTGTGATACATCCCCAGCACATAACGCTCTCCAACACTTGGTAGCCATTTGTTGGCTTGCTGATGCTAATGCTCTGTGAACTCTTATCAGATGTATTTATTACCACAGTTGTTAATGTTTTGAGAAGGCACTGGCTGGCTTGAGTTCAAAGAAGAACCACAAGAACAGAAAATAAGCCCTGAAGGTGCTTATTTCAGGAGTCTGACTAATGCACCTTACTAAAGAGAAGGTTGAAAATGCAACGTGGTGAGTGGGTGTTGATACTCACAGCTGCAAAAGGTGTTTTAGTGCAGGGCTTTTCAGTTCTTCAGAGCAAGATACAGTTTCTTGCTCTCAATCTTAGAATCTTCAGTAATATATGAAGTATATTCCTGAGAGGAAAATATAATTAATCACTGGGGCTGGAGAGTGGAGCTTTTGTGATTAATTGTAATTGATCAGCAGGGAGCAGAGGGGGCATCAATTAACTCACTGTTAAAGATTTTTAAAGAGAGAGAGAAGGCTGAGCTGCATCACATGAGATGTGATAGTGTGTTGAGGACAGTAGTGCAGATGAAGAATGTGAAGTAGCAACAACCTGAGGTCTCATTTGTGTGTCTGCAGTGTAGCCTGTAAGGGTGGCAGTGGAAACATGTTCAAGGTCATGTTGTGGTCTAAGAATACAAAACAATGAAGTGCTGCATCTTATACTGTTCTGTATTCAAATAAATCCATCTTACTAATGGATTCATTTGAATACAGAACAGTATAAAAAACAACCACGGTCCCACTTAATTCCAGAGAGGCAGTGCTGCATGTGCAAGAGCTTAAAGCTAAAAAACTTAGATGCATTTTGTCACTCTTACCTCTGCAGATGCTTTGTTCAGTGCTTGTTAGCACAAAACTCATGTGAAGGAAAACAAAATGAAATCACTTGTTGCTCTTCTGGAATCTCAAATAACTCCCTTCCCAAGGAAGGGAATAGTGAGGACAGCATGGGTCTGGTACTCTGGAGGACATGAAGCCACAGAGAATACAAGCTTGATTTTTCTAGAAGATGTGTTGCTTCATAGAAGATTAATGTAGATTAGGATGAAAATTACAGTTTAGATTCTGTCCTAGTTCCTTTCTGTGGCTCCTTTCAGTGGCTCTTTTTTTCCCCTGAGCTCTTGGGGTGCTTATTTGTAGGTGCTTGTCAGGAATTCAGTGATGAATGGAAAGAAGAATTTTTCCATCATGTTTTATTTTTCTTTTAAAATCAAGAGGTTTAATTAACAATATTCGTGCTACAAGCTTCTTAAATATTTTGTGGAGTTTGGTGTTTTTTGGTACTCCTTATCACATTCATAAGTATAGAATACATACATGCAGTTGATTACTTCAGACTATCCAGGCCATTCCTTTAATGTTTCTTTTAGAGAAGAATGAAGACAGGATTTTCTTGCCATCCAGGGCCAGTGTGTTTCATACACTCAAAAGGGTTTACCACAGCTAAAATAATATTACTTAAAACCAGCGAGAAGGAGAGAAAATGTGCACAGGGCTCCAGGTGTTCTTGCCTCCTGCTCTCAAAGCTCTGCTTTGCCTCCTGCTTCCCGCCAGAGAAGGCAGCCCCAGCTTGTCCTTGGGGGAAGGAGCATCTTCCCTATTGAGTTTCCAGCTGACTCTGCTCCATTCTGACATTTCCGACTATTCTGCTCAACTGTTCAGCTCAGGGAATGCTTCAGCCCTGCCAGCAAGCCCGGTCTGCAGGGACAGGGAAAGCAGGGGTCCCAGGAGAGGGTGGTAGAAAGGAGGCAAGGGATGAACAGAAAAAAGAGGTGAGGTTTTTTTTTTTTTCAGAAGTTAAAAAAATAGAAAGAATCAAGAGGCTGCCAGTCACAGGTTTGTTTCTTTATTTTTTCTGCTTAGCCTTGCCATGAAGAGCATACTTAGGCGTTCCTCTCTGTAGATTGTGTTCTTTTATTGTATAAAATTGTAACTGTAACTTATACAAAAATAAAATGAAGACATTAGAAGGACCTTTCCATTTGCTACATTTTTACTGAGAGTGATGCCTTAAGTTTTAGCTTTCATGTTTTTCAGATGCTGGACTGCATTAATATGTAACTCTAAACTTCATAGAAAGTGTTAGCAAGTTCTCTTCCCAGCTTAGTCAGACAAAGCAATCCTTTTCCAGTCTGAGAACCAAGGACATCGTTGCACCTTCAGGCCCAAGAGTATAAACAACAGTGAATTGACAAGAGCAATCTAGGAAGATAGGACTTCATAACTGAAGCTGCAATTAGACATTAACCCCAGTATATAAATGGACCAAAACTTATAAAAGTGTGAAAACTCGCGTCTCGGGGTCCATCTTAGCTGGAGCCATGGCTGGGCTCTTGTATTGCACAAGGTGCATCCTTTGAAACCTTTTAAACAAATACTTACTTTATTCCTTTAATAAATACCTACTTTATTCCTTTAACTCTGCCTAGCCTTTGTTCTAGGCAGCCTCTTTAGGCATCAGGAGCTGAATCAAGCCTGACTGAGATAAGCAGAAAGCATTGTGGAAGGACACACAGCTTAACTGGAGACACTATGGGGAAATGAAATCAATGTACATTTTTACATATATATGCAGGAGTCACACAATCACTCATATGGCAAGAAGGCATGGATCAAAGAGGAAGAGCCTAGCACGAGATTAAAGGGGGGATAATTGCAAGCAACCAGAAAGTTTTATAATAGAGGTGATAATAATATACAGCAGAGGAAGGAAATGGTAAGGAACAGAAATGAGGATAAAATGCAAATATAAGAGATCCTTTGATCCTTCTGGCTTGCTCCTATAACACAGAATTATTTTATCACCCACTTACTTCATTTCCCTTCCACTTTCATCTTGCTTTCCTCTGATAGCTTTCTAGTTCCCCTGCCCTGACACCATACCCACCCTGCCTCTCTCCATGTCTGGTCGCAGTGCAGCGCAGGATATGTCTTTATCATAAAGTGCCAGCTCTAAACACGAACCATCTTCAGTGAGGGATTGTACTTCTCATTTTGCTGCTGACTTTGGGAAGGAACAAAGCTGGCAGGGGGAGGAACGCAGAAAATGAGCACATGTAGTGAGCCAAATGGTCTAAGTTCAGCCTGAAATGCCAAAACCCCTCACCACCGTTCTGGGGGAAAACACAAATATTTAAAGAAAAAAGAACCCAAGAAAGAAGCGGCCTGGGAGTGGATTTCGTGAATATTTTTGAAAATTTCTGGTTTCTAACAAAGCTGCGGAAGTAAAAAACATTTTCCTTCCTCCTTCCTTCCCTTTTTCTGTATCCTGTTTAGTTTCATAGGTCAAGAGGTCTGTGACCAGAAGGAAGGAACCAGCCCTTTTCTAAAGAGGATGTCATTTAAGTCTCCAAACAGAAATCTCTGCCCTACAGCACTGTAGAAAGCCTGGTCAGCCCTGGCTGAAAACTCAGGCTAAACTTGGTTCCGTGAGTCACCACTTCACTGACTTCATACCGCAGGCACGACGGGAAGCAGCGGCGGTGATGCTGATAGACACCAGAGCTTAGAAGAGAGGACAAATAATAGAAGCAAAAATAAAGTGCCAGTTTCTCCTCTGTGATGGCTAGAAGGTGTGTTGATGCCTGAAAAAGACTTAAAAGCATATCTGGCAGTGATTTCTGGAGGTGGCTTGCTCACTGTGCGGGGGTGGGACTTGAAAGCACAGGATCTGCAGCTAGAAGGATTTTGTGTTTGTGTTTGAGTAGCAGTTCCAGCTGTGTGGTAAGATGAAGGCATCCTCGGAGTGCTCTGGTTTCAGAGGGTGCCCTGGGAAGGCCTGCTTTGTACACATTGCTGCTTCTGCCAGTGACAAAGGAGCGAGGCTGCAGGAATAAATTTGTTCCCTCTTCTGAGGTAGGACTCAGAGCTCCCTTTTTACTGAGCACTTGTATGGGCACTGTTGGTCGGAGCCTTGTGTCTTTGGGGGTAGGGAATGCCCTGCATCCTTTGGAGAGTAGGTGAGGTGTATTCCAGGGACAGGGAAGCAGGCCTAGTGGGACGGGTATAGGTGGACCAAAATGAAAGAGTACCTAGTGCAACTGGACTTCAGAGTGGGGTAAGAACGTGATAATCCTGGTCTTGTCCCAGCCTAAGGCTCTGACAGTTCACTCCTGGCAGAGCTAGTAGTGTCTGCTTCCTGTGACCTTAAATGGGCTCACTGCTGGGGGATGGTGTTAAATATATTTGGGTTCCCACTTACTGACTCATTTTCTGATCCTCTGGAGCCTAAATGGAATGAGTGATTTGAATGATGTGAGCAAGCCCTTGGAGGAGTGAATAATGAGATGCAGAGCATGTGTGTCACCTCCCTTGGACAGCTGTGGTGTGCAGCGTGCTGGTGGGGAATGGAACAACAGCAGAGGTATCAGAAGTGAGACAAAAGACTTGGCCTTCCACAGGTTAATTAGTCAAATGTTCTCAGCCACAAGTAGTGAGAGAAGGATGCTCCATGCCTTGGAGATAACTCAGCGTTAGAGATGACACAAACACAGCTCTGCAAGGATGAAGGACAAGATTCCAAGCTAAAGCTGCTTGGATTTCTTTGCAAGGAATTTAGATCAACCCTTCTGAAATTTAGGAACTGTTTGTACCTGAGCAATTCACCATGTTTAAGTATTGGGTAAGATGTAGGATTTTGTGTGCCTAGGAGTTAAACACCAAAGTTTAAAGGGGTGTGGGCTGTGTGTGCTCTGGGGCGCGCTCATTGTGCTCCCTGCGTTCCCATCCTGGGGCTGGAGGACCAGCCTGTCGGCATTTCTCCGGCCTCGCCGTGCTCTTGACTTCTGGCTACTATTTTTGGCGACTGCAGATTCCTTACTTACCACAGGAGGTCAGCACGGGATAAGTTTTTACTTCCACTGAAAGCGTGGAAAAAAAGGGTCTCGATTTCGAGACTGTGCAGTTCCCACCTGCTTCAACAAGCGTGGTGTTGCTTTTGGTATCAGTTGTATGTAATATAGTTGTAGGCTGTGCATATTTTTATTCTCATATTTTCTAAGAAGAGCTAGCCTATAGTTTCACCCCCCCCTCCCCCTTTTTCTGGATGTTGTTGCTATGAAAACTAATTTAGTGAAGAGCATCTCTGAAATATATATACACACACATATTATCACATGTATCTTTTATATATATATATATACATACTTCTTATAGTATTTAGGAGGAAAGCTAAAAAGCCTGCAAAACTAACAGTTTGAAAGCTTGGGAAGGATGGGTAAGTTTGCTTCTAGCGAATGGCCAAATGGGAATGTTCACATATTACTGAAAAATACTGAAATTAATGCTTGGGGATTAGTGATTGTCAGAGTCAGACAAGACACTTGGAGCTGTGGCCCTTGCTTGGTTAAAAACAACCTTGGTGGTTTAATCCAATCCTTGGTTCCTCCCTTTCTCACCACCTGTAACTTCTGGCTTTTTACAACTTGGGAAAAAATCCAGTGAAGTCTTGTCTCAGAGCAAGGCTTTACAATAGGTATCACAAGGCAAAGCTGAGACAGAGCAATGAGAAATTTGCTTGTCATTTGCCTTGCATTGAAATAAATTGGTTGAAAACTCTTCTCCTTCCCCAGAAATTATAAAAGAAAAAAAAAAAAAAAGAAGAACTGTGTCTGTTCACAGTGGTATCTTCTGGGGATAAACAGGCAAAATATAATTCAGGAAGGTGAAAGTTCTTTTTCCTCTCCAAAGTTAATTTTAGAACATAAATCTTAGCATAGTCTTTGCTTTTTATTTTGTAAGCCAGAAAGAGAAGTGTATCTTAGTCTTCAAACAATTTTTGTAGTATAAATATTTTTCTTGGCATCATAGAGATGAGTGTGTGGGAGAGGGAGAAAAAAGTTGGCAGTTTAAGCAAATAAACTGGAAAATAATATGTTCGGTTAAGGGCACCAACATAATATTATTGTTCTCTGAGTGATATTTGCATTGCTAAAAAGTTGTTTCTGGTGCAGCAGATTTCCATTAGGACCTCACATCAGAAGTAATATTATAACATAATGATTCTGTAAGGCCACGTTTGGAGAACAGGTCTCAGATGTAATAGCATAAAGCATGATGATGGCAGCATGCACAGTACAAAATGCACAGGTCATTGAAACAGAAATTGTTTTCTTGCAGCTAAGATTATTTGAAGTCTAAATTTGAATCTAGTGAATTATTTTACAACGTGGAATGAGGTTAGAGGAAGTTACTGATGCAGGTAGAGACTGAATCATTCTGTCTCAAAATTTTCTCTGGGAAGTACATGAGTTGTGAAGTATGAACCAAATGCACCTAAGCTAGTCATGTCTTAGTGCAGAACTGGATCAAAAAGAGACAAAGCTGGGCAGAAGTGGAGGGAGGGAGGGAAGCACAAGTATTGAATTTTGGTCTAAAATGGAATCCCTTTAATGTAGAAAACATGATGAGAGCTCTAATTCTGAAGACAGCCCATCTGTCTTCAGAAACATCAATTACATCAGAGATTATTATCTCTTAAAGTGGCATTTAATTAGCGGAATTTAGTCTGAAATATCACTTAAATGCTTCTTTGGTAATTATACGACTTCGAATCCCTTCCTTTCTATATCTACAGGAATCAGCCATAGGATTCCCCACTCTGATGATCCAAGTCAGACAGCTCTGAGTCCCTGCGTGGCAGGAGCGGGGCTGTGGAGAGAGCTGGCTGTTCCAGCTCCAGCTACATGGAGCAGCGCCGGATCTCCTGACACAGTGGTGGGACACACCTGGCTACCGGCACCGGCACCGGGACAGGGACCGGGACCGGGACCTCTTGTTGGGCAGCAGGGCGCGGCCTTTTAGCCAGAGCTGCTTCGCCTCTGGCTCAGAGAACAGGTTTGTTCACGGATTTCCTTTGCTGGAGAGGTGACCGAGTGCGCACGTGTGTGGTGGGGAGGTGCTGCTTGAAGGGAGGAAAATGCGAGCACGAGAAGCGTGATTAAACCACTCATTAAGTTTAATGGCCTTGCTATTTATATTGGACTTGGCATTGCAGCAGTAGGCAGGAACGCATTAGCCAAAGGAAAATCTAAATATGGCCTAACAAAGCTGGAAGGGGAGTCAAGAATTTGGACAGAAATTGTATTAGTTTCCTCTTTTTTCTTTTTTTCTTTCCCCAAAAAACTACTCCTTTTTTTCAGGGATGCCTCTCCAGCTTGCAAGCTTCAAGCAGTAGCTTCATCAGCTTTACCAGGGCAGAGGCATATCCTGGCCAAACGATCCTTTGCTATAGGATTGCTCCTTGCTGTGCACAGGGAGGCTGCAGGCACGAGCAGGACAGGGGAAGTCTTGCTTGCAGAATGCATCAGGAGGAGCAGCATGAGCCTGGAAGTGGGAAACCACAGTCACCAGCTAAAGGCTGAACTTCAAACTGACAGGGGCAAAACTTAGAATTCAACATCCCTGTCCTGTGTGTCTCAGCTCACAGTGTGTAAACATCAGCCCTCTGATGAAAGGGAAGGGAATCAGCCCTGTTGTTCGTAACAAAGTCGATGCAAAGGTTATCACTGACTGACTGCAGCTGGTCCTTTGTTCTTGCACAGGCATTCATGGCTGTGAAAGAAGTGAGGTTCACATAAACAACTAACAAAAGTTATGCACAAGGGATTTATTACATGAATAATTTGACATACTCCATGGTAGTCAGATACAAGTGCATTTAATTAATGTTTTGTGGACATCATAACAGTCGGAATATTTCAGCTGAACAGTCAGTATTTGGCTGAATTCAAGCCAGTGCAATTCATGACATAACCAGAAACAGGGAGTTACAGGTCTACAATGAGGTTAGACTAGATAGCAACAGCATATTTATTGTCACATCAAAGCATTACAAAGTATGAAAGCCCAATATTTAAACTATCTCTAAAATGGTATTTGTACAAAGCTGTTGTAGATACTTAAATGTAAGGATTTGTCACATCAGTAATGGACCATGACTTTATTTTTGGAAGTTATTTGAATATTCAAAACTATTTGGGGCAACAAGAAGAAATGTAAACATCTGACAGTCCTTTGAAGGTCCCTTCTGAGAAAATACATTGTGTGCCTCAGGAAAAGTGCATTCTAACTGGTGTATCTGCTATGGCCAGTTTGACTCACATTCACTTAGCACCAGGTATTTATCCATTTCTGCAGTAAAAAGTTAGAAAATCTTTGTATTAACTCAGAAAAGAGAAAACAAAGTCAAAAGTTTTTTTTCTTCTTCTTTCTTTAGAGGAACAACAGGTAAATTAAAAAAAACCCCACCCAACATTTAAACAGTTACCTCTTATGTACAAAGGAACCAGGAGCTAGCAAAGCGCATAGCCCCTGAACAGTCTTTATTATTTTTTCTTCAGGTTCATGTACCTGAATATATGAGTTTATTTACAGGTGGACAGGTATCCACAGAAGTAATAATCAGAATTTTTCTATTTGGCTAAAAGTTGTATAAAAAAAGACAAAACACTGTTCAAATACTTTCCAAATATATATATATATATTAAAAGTATTCAGTATTTCCATCAGTGCCAGAGTTGGAAGCTCTTCCTCGTTGTAAAAAGTTAACTTTGTGATAGTAAGTGACAGCAAAGGACTGACAGGGTCAGTCAGAGCTTTGATTTGAGGGACTGCAGCTGGAGCTACCCCAGGCCCACATGCAGTTGCAGATTGCAGGGAAATGGATCCATGTGTGTCTGTTGCAGTGACAGGCCACGTCCTGGCAAGGGTGACCTGCTGCTCCAGAGAGCCTCCCACTCACGCTGGACAATCCTGTGGAACTCTCCGGGGCAGGTTCCCTTTGAAAACAACCACCCAAATACCTCTGAAGTAATGGAAACATTCTTTATGCAAATGAACAACTAGCATGGTGGGAAGGTAGCTCAATAAATGGAAAAACGTAATTGCCACACTAATTCTTGTAAAGAATATAAAATTAAAGACTTGGCCCCTCAAATACAAATACATACCGCAAAAATATTTTTAATTAACATAACCTAGATGAGTGCAAATCTCTGGATACATAAGAATATGACTGCCTTCATACTGGTATCAAATATTTAAACAGTTTGCATATAAACAAAATCTTTCTTTGTTGTTGAGTCCATGCTTGCTTTAGTCTAAAGCAAGGATATTCTTATTACTTCTACTTTTTTGGTCTTTCTTCCTGTAGGATAAAGCATAAGAAACACACTTCATTGAGCAGACTGGGCTGATGTGTATTACAGCGACAACCCAACATTTAAGTATGAAATGTTGCATGCAGTATGTTCTTCCTATATTTAATTACACCAGCTACAAGAACAAGACATCCATTTTCCATCTTTCCTGCTCCCTTCCAACAGAAGGTGCAGTAAAGCCAAGCGCTGATCCTTTGTCCCTTGCACATCCCAGCCCTGAAGTCCCCCAGTGATTAGGATGAAGGGCTGAGCACTTTGGGCACTGCACCGCCTGGGGCAGGTCTCAGCAGTGAGAGCACAACCCCTGAGGAGCCATCCCTGCCTCCCACGTGCTGCAGGGCACTGTGGGGAAGGGATGGTCAGAAGGAACCCGGGCTGCTGGGATGGCTGGAAAGGCTGTCCCAAGGAGGAGGATGGCATCTGCAAGCCCTGGGGCAGTGGCCTCTCTCTCCTTGGCACGGCTGAGCTGAGTGTGGCTTTGAACTCCTCCTGAGCCCAGGTGAGAGCAGCTGCTGGCCCCGCTCGGCCGCCCCAGCGCCCAGGATGCTGAGCCAGAGTGCAAAAGTGCTGGGGCTGGAGCAGCACTGGCAGGGGGAGCACAGACACCGCACCTCTGTTTGGCCATGCCGGGTCTGGGAGCCCAAAGTGGTCCCCCAGGGCATGCCAGGTCCTTGACTTGGCCCCAGGCCCCCAGCCCCTCTGCTCCTTGTGCTGTGCAGCTCAGCATTGCTCTGTCCTGCATCTAAGGGTTTTGGAGAGCTGAAACAAGTCAGGAGACAAATATCTGCCAAAGGAGGTGGGAATACCTTCAGCTCCTGAAGTTTGGGGGTTTCTAAGCTAGGTGAAAGGTTGAAGTGATTCAAGATACAGTATGCAGCTGTGTGAAAATGCATAGTTTGTATGTATACATTCATTTACAAAGACCAAAGGAAGGTCCTTTGCTATGTAGATTAATCACCATCTGCTTTTAACAAAAATGTGAGCTGACAAAGCTGCAGGATGTCAGTTAAACACACAACCTGGGAGTTAATGGTAGCTGAATGGCATTTCCCAAATAGAGAACTTTTTTTTTTTTTTTGCTTTTATGAGATAAGTTTAAAGTAGTTTTTCATTTGAAGTCTGTTGTTTCTCTAATCATGTGTTTTAGGATTTCAAGTGATTCCTATTCAGCTGTGGTCATCTCAGCAATGACAGACCCTGCTTTGAAGGCTGTTAAGAAGTAAAAACCCCAAAAGACAAACAACCAAACCAACAGAAACCTGGGTTTAGCTATGGCGTGTGAACTAGATCAAAACATGGTCCTTTTAAACTGCTGAAATTCTAGTTCAGTAGTAAGTAGTGCTTTTTTGCTGTTTTGTTTTTGGTCCTTTTTTTGCAATAGCTGAGCTAGTAGTAAGAAAATTCTATGAGTTTGCTAACTTTCTTTTTATTTAGTTGACACTTTGGAACCTAGCTGCTTCCTGTGAGGAATGTCTGTTATCCTGAGCATTCCTGAACATACAACAGTAATGTAACAGGCAGGATGGGCTTAAATTGAGAAAATCTTGGTCCAAAGGATCTATTTTAATGTTTTGCACTTTTTCTGAAGAAAAATTCCTTTGTCACTTGTGACACTAAAATACAGTGGTCTGCTTCTAAATGTAATTTTAACAAAGATCAGTGCTCTCTACTAATCAATGTGTTCTGTAAATATTTAATTCAGCAATGGATTGACTTTTCTCATGAGACTTTATCTTCATGTTTGTTTCATGTACTTGATTTTTCTTAGCATTTGGCTTAGATTCTTCCTTGCAATTTTTATTCAACTGTATCTATGGAAATGCAGAAAGCATTTCTGAAGCTAGAAAAAGGTAAGAATCTCATACAATCATTCACATGGAGGAGAGTAAAATTATCTAAGCATATTTTGCAATCTAAAGAAACATTGCCTATTGCTTACTGAACTGGTCATTTACTGGGAAATGGAAAAGTAATAAAGGTTTTTTTTTTTTTTTTTCCATACAATGAATATTAGAAGTGCAAGAGGATAAGATTTGCTCATTTTAAAATGCATTGATCAGAAACAAATTATTCATTACCTGAACTACTTGAGCAACTTAAGAAAAAAACAAACCTTCTCAATTTTTATGAAATTGCTCTGTACAAAGCTGGTTTACTGCGTTGATGAAACTCAAGAGCTCGTGCTTAGCACATCACAGATTCAGTAGTCATTCTTTAAAGTTTCAGGTGCAAGCAAATACTCCTCAGTACCTTAATTATTTTTATCAACTTTTAGGCATTAATATGCATATTGCTAATTTGCAAATGTTTCTAATTTAAGAAAAACAACTGAAATGTTTGGGGAGTCCTGACTTTTACTGAGAATGATTCCCAAGATATCTGAAGTCCATTGGAGGTACGCTTGGTTCAGCAGGCAGAATAGACTCATATGCTGACACAAAGATTTTAACAAGTTTTCATATGAAATAACAGTGAAATTCTCAGAGGAATTTTGCAGGGCCCAATTCTGGGTGGCTTTGATCCAGCACTAAATCATTTTCAGTGGCAACAGACTGCAGAGGCTTTTTGGTGAGTTATGGCCACAGTCCTGTGAATTCTTGACTTCTCCCCAGCTGCTGGTGCTACAGGGGACTGTGAGAATTAGACAACGGTCTGTATGGTGGCATTTTGCTGTGTGTTTTTAATGTTGTAAGAATGAGAAAAGCACCTGCTTCTTACAAGAAAGTTTTTTGCTATGTCCAAGTCACTGTTAGTGGAAGCCTCTTATCTAAATGTGCTGTGCCAGCCCACAGGCTGCCCCCAGAGCACAGAATCAAAGCAAACTGTGAAGGAATAGCATCTGTAAGTCTTCTCTTCTAAGCCTTCCTTCAAACACACATGGAAATACAGCAACCAGCTGGGCCACAGAGCTGTTATTTGTGCTGCCTGACAGAGCACGACCTTGGACAAGGGCCTGTCACTGCTCTTGTCACTCAGCTGAGCATGGACTGAGTTTTCAGACACCCTATGCTCACTATAAAGGTTTTAAGCTTAATTTGCCCCATAATTGCAAGAGCTGAGCCATGCTGTGCAGCCTCATTTCTGTGGTGGGCTGGATAGGTGACATCAGCCCACACTTCTCTTCAGCACAGGTACCACTGATAAGCACAAGGCTTGCACACCACTGGCAGTGTGCTTGCCTTGCTCCAGGGACTCCCAGTGGGCCCTGGAAGGACTCAACAGCTTTGCAGCACACACAAATACCTGGATCAGGCCCATCTTTTGCAGGAAGAACTGCAGCTTGATTAAAAATGGCAAAATGATACATTTGCAGTCCAAAGGGAAACTATACTGAGGCTATTGGAGAGCAGGTAGCTTTTACTTTTACCTATGGATGTAGAAATGAGCAGAATGTTTGGAAGCCTCTGAAAAGGAGCTGGGGTCTCTGGGAGGTGGCCAACTAAGAGCTTTTGCAAGGATGGATTTTACATGACTTCCAAGCTGTGCATGGTCCGTGCACACACACAGCCTGGGAGAGGGGAGCCCAGGAAAGATTCACCCTGGGGAGGAAATGAGCATCGCTGTCTCTCCCCTCTTCACTGCCACGTGCCTTGTTTTTCCCACTTTTCTTTGTGTGATTTAGAATAAAGAGTTTGGACAAAGTAAAAGTCAAAAAGGTCTTTATTTTTCAGCATGCTCCATAAGATTTAAAAGGATTCTGTGCTGGGGCAGAGTAGCTTTTCTTTGTTTAAAATGCTGAAACTGGCATCTACAAATTAAGACAAACTATGTACAATAGTGTGAGTGCTGTAAGCTTAACACTAAAACCAGAGGGAAGATGAGTTCATTAATTCACTTAGGAATAAAAGGATTGTCTTTAGGACACTAGTTCCCAAAATTAGTGGGGATGAAGCCAGGAAAAACCAAATGGAAATACTATGCCAACCTGGCAGTGGCCCTGCAAGTTGGGAGAGCAGCTGTTTAAAGAGGAAAATCTGAACTCTCCTGTGGCTTTGCTGCTGCCTTGTACTGCCATGAGCTCCCTGCCTGCAGAGCCCAGGGGCTTCGCAGGCTGCCCACTGCACAGCACGGGGAGAAACAGCTCCTGCGTGCTTGACTTAAACTCATTTCCAAATTTCTATGAGCTCCTGGCATGTTAAACTTGCCTATTAAACGGTTTCACACTTCTTTAAACTAGATTAGGCTATTTTTTTAAACCCTTGTCAATTAAACTAACACAGGTTTTGCATATAAGGAAATCTACCATCTAGAACTTTGTGTCCTTCTCATTCACATTCCACTTTAAACCATGATATCCATTAATGTATTGAATTTATCAAATGGGAAATAATTTCACAAGCTATAATATTTCTCAATGTATCATTAAAAAATGTCTCTGACCCAAACAGATTATTTGCTGTATTTTAGGGAACTTGCATTTTTATAAAAACATCTTGATTTCATGGTTAATTTCAAGTTAAAACTAGATTAATAAAACCTTTATTGTTCTGTGTATCAAAAATACATGGCCCAAAAAGTGAAAAATATAAAGTGCAATACAGAGCAAATTAAAGCTCTGTAATTTTACAATGAAGTGAAAGAGGGTTCTAAAAATAATAATTCAGAAAAAAATGTTTTTAAAAAAAGAACTAGAACTTACTTTATACTCTCTGAAACAAGATTTGATAGGAAACAAAGGAAGAGCAATGTATGCAGGCAAGAATTTCCCTTTTGTGACTGAAGCAAAAAAAAAGGATGTGTGGATATAGATACTGCAGTCTTCTGCAAGCAGAATGTTTTAGAAATCCCTTACTCATAAAAACTAGGAAATTGGGGTTTTAGTTTCCTACAGCTGCTTACCCTGTGCTAAATTCACCCCCTTCTAGGATGGAAATACTTTTCTAACGTGAGACAATATGAACAGCAAGTGACAAGAAAACATGCTTGCTGTTTCAGAGAGTTAAAGAAACCCACAGTGCAATTGATGCTGATGGTCCTCTTTCTTCAGTTACCTGATGACCCTTTACCTCTTGCCCAGCATTCCCACCACTATTAAACTGAAGCTGTAATAAAAAGAGGCTGAAACTCTGCACTAGCAAAGCAGCTGAGGATCATTCCTAGTTGTCACCAAGTCTGGGTAAGAAGTATACCCTGGTTCTCTGTAGCCCAGAGATTTACAGAGGTCACGACTTCCCAGCCCCTCAATGAACCTTGCCTGAGATTACTGTGAATAATTCCAGACTGGTTCCAGGGAGGAACAGGATCCAGTTAATGTTTTTCACACCCCTTAACTCCTCCAACATCTGCTTAGCAAAATCACGGCACAGTTAAGATGCAGTCTTAAGACACATTGGACGTGCAATTATTGATCTAATTCCTCTCTTTTCCCCCATATATTTAGTTTCATACCAAAATCAATGCCACCAGCCATAGGTGGAACTCCTGAGTTTAATGCTGTAGGGGTACGTGCAAGTTCAGGTCCTTAATGAGACTCCAGACAAGACAGAGTGGGATAAAGGCAGTATTACCACGCCTGCCCCATGAAAGAGCAGGGGCACAGACCCAGCAGGCCATAGCATTTTATACAGATCTACACTTACTGGCTCAAGCCAGCATAACTCAGGAAACTTCTCTCTAGAAATGCCTCTGCTGAGGGTAGGAAGAGCTTTTTCAACAGCAGCACAAGCTTATGTCACCTTAACCTGCCGTGGAACTGCAGCCTGACGCAGGATGCAGAGGTCTAAATCTAAAATAATATCCCCAAACTCCATGACTGACCAAGAGGATGTCTGGCTCCTTGCAAATGCAGCAGTGGATGGTGCTGTGTTAGAAATGCCAGAGGCAAGCGGTGGGGCAATGTCCCCTTTACAAAGCTCTACTAATGAAACACTAACTTAGGTAGTCTAAGAGTTGGGAAAGAGCTGGAAAGAGCCTCCTTTTCCTGGGGGTCCAACTTGGTTTAGGGCTCAGTGCTGGGTTTCAGCAAATGTTTGCAAAAAACTTGGTTAAGGTTCCAGGGCTCTGTGAGAGCCCCTACGGGAGCTGCAGCATGGCTCTGGAAGGAGGGAAAAGACCATGCCTGATTAGAAGTCTGACAATGCTGAGACTCATTCAGCAATTTTCTGTAACTTAAAAGCTATCCCACAGTTTTATTTTAATAGCTGAAAAAGAGGTTCTTTCTCTTCAAAAGAGTGTTCTGTGAACATGTCAAGAGTGCACGTGGATAACCAACCTCCCTCAAGCTGGACACAGCAAAGGCCCCACTTGAGCCAACAGCACAGGGACTGTGGTGGTGTGGACTCCTTTCAAACTGGGCTGGCTCTCCTGGATCCCATACTGAGAAAGCCCCTTCTCCCTGGGGCTGGTATCACTAGGGTAGATTACAGGCTGAATACCACCAGCCTAACAGCTCTTATATCTGCCACTAGGGAACACATCCAGAGTGTGGCCACTCTGGTATTACTAGAAACTCTTCCAAGAGCCCTGTACGTGTGCATGGGCGTCCACTGTATCCATCCCTCTCACAAAGCTGAATGCACAATCAAGCCCTCAGGGAGATTCACAGTTTCACAATCCCAATCCCAGTGGAAAGGACACAGAGGAAAACCCACGTGCCTTTGTTCTACAACTATTACCTGTGTGAACAGCCCTGGTCAATGATGTTATTCATGGGAATAACTGAACCCTCCTGAGAAAACCTGTACTGCTGTGAGGGCTCAGCGTGTTACACTTGGTCTGCATTCTGCTCTTAATTGCATAACAAGACTTTTAATCAGACTTGTAATTTACAAAAAAAACTGCAAAACACCAAAAATCAACCACAGAACTTCTGTAATTGACTGCTTAAGACCAGTTTCCTCCTACTGGGATCCAATTCTGAGCAATTTTTTTCAGGTCTTGCCTGACTGACTCAAGCCCCTTTTGACCAATGTCTCTGCATTGGTACTTTGGCCCTTTGTTACAAGTCTGTCAAACAGGGAAAGGACCAAACAGTCTCTGTGCAACAGACCTGATTATTTCTGTCTTTCAGTTAATTCTGGACTCGGAGCACAAGACAAAAACAGTAAGAGAGATGGGAAGATGATCTGTATTTCATTATTTATCAGCAAAAAATCCCCAAACAAGGGTGAGATAGCCAAATGAACTGTACATGGCAGCCTGTATTCCATCAACCCTGCAGTGCAGATGGAGAGAAGAAATATGTGAGTGGAGCTTTAGTTTGATTGTTCAGATCTTTCTCATGACTGAACAATGAATGCTCAATGCAATCTTTTCCTGCAATCTTCTGCTTGTATGAACTCTCTACTTAAGCTGGAGCAGATCATGTTGCATGGTCTCATTCAGACTGTACAGTATCATGAAGAACTCGATTTTAAAAGTTTTTTTTTTCAAAATGATACCATTCAAGCCAAATACTGGTAATTTAGGAATATTTTCACCATCAGAATACAAAAAATCCCAAACCTTTGAGAAAATGCAAGCAACAAATCAAGGGAAATTTCAGACTAAATTATCTCTGTAACCAAGGGAAGTAGATTTTTTTTCTTTCAATAATCCAGAATTTGTTTGGCTTTGTAAAGGTATCTTAGTTTACTTTTGTCATGGAAAATAACATACCACTAATCTATGTGGTTTACGATCTCTCGCTCTCCTTCTTTTGGTTTTTAGGAATTCCCAAATCCTGTTTCATAATGTATAATAAGCAGTTATAAAATTACACCAACATTCTAATTTCAGAGAGGTATTAAGATCCCAGTGCTAAAAAAGTTCATTTTCAGAGAGTGCATGCTTGCAGTGATGTACAAACACACATCACTTGCTTCCCTAATTTAGCCCTTTTTAAGTATTGCACCTGGTTAATAAGGCTACTGTCTATTTTCTTCTAAAAATTACACATAGGCAACATCATTTGTGGCTTAAAAACATAGTATTCCTAAAGTTTTAGGTAAACTCATTTATTTATTTGCATACTCAGAGCTCCTATGCCTCCAGTTGCCCGGAGGAGTGTTGAGTGTACAGGGAATACAGATGGAACAAGAGAAATTTATTTAATGTGACTTGCTATCATGTATTTTTTTTTCAGTGAGCTCATGTAGGTTTCTTTGAGCTTGATGTCAAATACACACCTTTTACAAACTTAACCAATGCTTTCACATGGTGAAATGTACAGCTGAACTTGTCTCTTTCCCACCTTCCCTTCTGCAATGCAAAAAAACATAATAAAAAAAATTCTGTAAATTTGTCTGTTCTTCTAAAAGATAAAATGCATAAATCCAGGAAAAGGTAGATTGTCCCAAAAAGTGCATATTTCAGACAAAGCTACAGGAGTATCTGCTCTTGCCAAAGCCTGATTTCAGAATAGCTCAAAAATGAGTGCCAAACTTCAGGAGCACAAGGAGTCTCATCAACAAACTCCACAAGTGGAGGTAAACACATACTCGAGGGCTATGATGAACCTAAGCCTACATTTTATTCTTGTAATACCAGCAGTTCTATGTCTGTGCAGTTGTACTTTGTAATTTACAGACTATGTGCTCCCCTTCCCTGAAAGATTTGTTGGCATCAATTTAAGAATTAATTACTACAGTTAAAAACTGATACTAAAAATTCTGATACCATGTAAATGCCATTTACATTTGTAGTTCTTAATACTGAGGATGCTGATTTTTATTCACTTCATTATACACATTTGGGAAGTTGCAAAACAGAGTGCCTGGACACAAGAAAAATAATTGATAGGAAAAGATTATTATGGATCAAATAGGATTCTTCTCTGTAAAAATAAAGCAAAATTGAGAATTTGCAAAACTTGAGGAATTTCAAAATCCTAGACAGCCCAATTCAAAACCTTGGGTTCACTGAAGCTGTTACCTTTGCAGGTATGACAAAAAAATATGTGATGACATGTTTTCTTTTAATTTCATGTAGAACTAGCCCTTTGCAAAGTGCAGTACACAACTCTCCAGGATACCATGCTGACATACTGCTTTTTTGCATTTGCTTGCTGAAGTCATTTGGTAAGAAGTAATTCAATTACAGACAAAACATGTTTTGACCAAGCAACTTTGTAGACAAGAAGCCCTTATATTTACACTAGACCCTGAAAAGATTTACATAAATGTATAGATTTACATTAGAATTATGGTTTAAGCTAATTTTTGTATTTTTATGGGGTTTTTTTTTGTATTTGGAACTTCCTAAGCTACAGCATTAAGTAAGATCACGTTCATCAATTAGTGCTTCATTCTAATTTTAATAATTCAAGTAGTGACATATTGCTTTTTTCATTTTGCCTAAAACAGAAAAAAAAATCATTCTCTTACACATCTTCCATTCAAACAAACTCGCATCCTCTGCCTTTACAGCCCTCTCATGTTCCCTGAGGAAATCTGTTTCAACTGTTTTCTTTTTTCCTGTCTTCCAGAGACAGCTTTTTACAAACACTTTAGTAACTTTTGTTTATCTGGCTATTGCCATTAGACATCATATATTCATTGATGCTGGGTATCACATACTATGTTAAGGACTCCAGAATCAAACCTGAATCTTTAAGAGGATTGGCAAGCAGGAAATACCAACACTCAAACACTTTAGAATGTTCAAGCCCATCTTTAGATGTTAATTACATAAAGAATTCAGATTTAATGCTGAAAGAGCATTTATATTGCTAAATTTATTTCTCTCAAGGGTATATGAGAGATCTCACTTTCAGATTCAAATACAGAAGAAGAAAATGCTAGGTGTTAAGATATATCAAAAACCAGCAGAACACCAGCTTGTTACTAAATTTATCTATTCTCTTCTATTTCATCAACTGAAAAAATTCTTGCTGTGAATGTGAGGAAACACACCAGAGCAACTTTACTTTCTTCTGGCTGGTGCCATCAGAAACAGGCTGATTTCCCCATTCCCAGAGTCTTTCTGCATTGCTGTTACAAATGGTCTGTGTGAAGCACAAAGAACGTGATGAGTACTTTCTGTATTGAGGAATAAGCTAAAAAAGTTGCAAGTGGAGACACACACCTCCTTAAATCCCACATTTGGACAGAACTGAGAGCATGGTCAGAGTGAAAGCACTGCAGTCCAAGACAGAAAGAGCAGTTCAAGTGGGCACCCTCAAGTGTAGGTGTACATTGGCTGTTAAGATTTTCCAGCTCCATATGGATGCAAAGAAAGGCCGCTCCCATCTAGGAGACAGAGAGTGTATTTAAATGCTCAGCTTGATTTCTGTCCATGACTTCCTTCTAGGTATTTTCCAAAGGTACCATAAAACTCTGCTGAGCTTGTATTAGAATAAAATCTACACTATGATACCTCATACCTGCCTGGTTATGTACTAGAAAAACCTGACAAATGCAGATTAAAGCCCAAACTCCATACTGCTCTCAGTTCCAGTGCTACCACCTCACAGGAAGATTGAATAAAATATAAATATACTATCAAGATGAGGCTTTACAAATGTTTCCATATCAAAATATTGATAAGAAAAGGCGCAGCACAACCTTCTCCAGCAGATGACTCTAAATTTGAACCTATAGAAGGAAGCCTTACTGGCAACCTCCAACATCTCTACAAGAGGCTAGCAAGCCTCTAATTCCATGTCCTGCTTCCAAGATCATGTTCCAATACGTTTACAGGCAGCAGAAGAAAGAAATCACTTTGCAGTGCGACACTTACAGCGATTGTCCTGGATTCTCAACAGGGCCATTTTAGCTGGTCCCAGGCCACAGCAGGCAATAGAGAACCATCCCAATGTACTGGATCAGAATGAATGACAAAATGATATTAGTGCCAAGAACATCTGGGACATTGCATGGTGCTGGAATCTATCGTGCAGGTTCTATAAGAGCTTTTGGCTAAAGCTTTACCTCCTCTTGTGCTGCCTATCTAGACATTATTGTGAAAAACAAAAGGGACAAGGAATAAAGATAGCCAATGACTGCAAGGAACCTGTAGATAATTAGATAGCTAACATTCATACCATTCTAAGGATTTGGGAAAATTTGGGAACAGGCATTGTGTTCAGCTTACTCACACAAGCAGGGCTGACCTGCCAACAGGTACTGCTAGGTGATGACTGGTATTGGTTAAAAGTGTAAACCTGCAAATTGGAACAGAAGTTTTACTCACTTTGCATCTTGTATATCCTGTTGCATTTGTGCAAGGCACTAGAGAATCAGGCACAGTGTTTTGTGTGGAAACCCTTTTATGACTAAGATGATCTGAGTTTTAATAACTTCACAGAGGAGCAGCTGGAGCACAGTCAGTATTAAAAATTGCCATTAAAATTTCCCACTTCTAAAATTATCTAGTTTTCCAAATCTTTTGGGAAATGGGGTGAATGGGGAATTGAGAAATAGTTTTGTTTTAACAATGAAACTCCTAAAGAAAAAATATTTGGGATGAGTATGGTTGATCTCCACTCTGATACTGATGCTGGCAATTTCTGTTACCAATGTCAATAAAACAGATCCTTAAATTTTTATATCAGGTTCTGGTTCTTGACATAGATAAACCACCATCCAATTCCCTGTAGCACATAGACACTGCACGATGTGTTCAAGACATTCCCTCCGACTTCTCTGGGGGGTCAGAGACAATGACCTACCTCCCACAGAGAAACCAAAAACTGGAACTGTCATCACATGTAGTGATGACGATAAATGACCACAGCACTCAGGCTAGCTCCTCCTCAGGAGAACAAAGAAATCTGCTTATTTTGGTCAGTACAGAAGTGTGAGATAAATCAGGTGTTAGGAGGACAGCAACACAGCCCAAAGCAACACAGAAACAAGAGACTGAAAAATGGACACGATTACTCCAGATTATGATCAGTACTGCCAGCAGAAGGAAGGCTCAGCTGACACTTCTGTCCTTGCTGGCTGTGTGAGGATCACAAAGGGGATCTTGGCAGGTGCTGAACTGCTCGTGCAACACGAGTTAACTGGAGCTCAAAGCACAAAGTGACTGCGGAACGCTCTGCGCGGCCAGGCGGCCGGGCTGTCGCCGGCCTTGCCTCAGACGCGGTACCTCAACAGGTGCCTACTCATGAATCAAAATGCCACAGCCATAGCAACCAAAACTGATTTAATATAAACTACTGATTAAAGGTTGAGTAAAAATACCGGTAATTTAGCTTTGTCCCGCAGGATTTATCAATACCTTCTGACTCGTTAACACCAACTTTCTCTCCAGTTTTGATGGTTTGTGGCTTTAGTCCTTTATGTAATCCGTATTCAATTTGTACCAGAGGGCAATCTGGTCTGGCAACAAAACCATTCTTCTGTGCAGAAATTTATAAAGAATAATCTTATTACAATAATTCCTGAAGTGCCCTCGGGAAAGTTGCTCACAATGCCATGACATTATAGAAAAAATACACAATCTGATACATTATTTTCAAAAATCCTCCAAAGCAAAAAGGAGGTGAACAACAAATATATAGGCAAATACTGTTAGTCCAACAACAGTCGAATTATGGAACGCTTTATAGTTTTGGAGCGCCTTGAAAATGGGAGGCGGGGAACAAATTGGCAGGAAT
The DNA here is from genome assembly GCF_017590055.1 of Onychostruthus taczanowskii. NCBI lineage: Eukaryota > Metazoa > Chordata > Aves > Passeriformes > Passeridae > Onychostruthus > Onychostruthus taczanowskii. Next base: position 13,981,066 of record NW_024501459.1, read on the forward strand.
ATCTTGGGAAAGTCCCAATTTTTAAAAGTTTTATCAAAGCAAGTACACCATCAGCAAGCCCAGTGTTTGAAGATGAAATGTCTATGAATTACTATGAGGTATTTATATTTAACCGTGGAAATTGAAAAAATACAACAAGTAAGGAAAATCCATATTTTACTAAGAGGAAAGAAGATAATACAGTGTCTATGTATATCTGCTGACCCTTAGTGCCATTTTTCTCTATTTGTAAAGAAAACAATCTTTCTCTTCCCTGTTAATTTCAGATTTTATATACACATATAAAACTATATAATATATATAGTTTTACATGTATATACACACACACATAAAAAATACTCATACACACTCATATGTGTATATATCTCAGGGTCTTACTGGATTTCAGAGTCTGTTTCTCTTTTTTTTTTGTGACTTAGAGAACACAATTGGGAAAAAAAATCAAGTAATTGCATGCATGCAAGCGTATCTTGCCACTTGTGCATGTAAATTACACAATTTGTAAATAACTGCAGAAATAGCATGCTCAAATTAGGCACCTGATTGCCCAATTAACTTGTTCACAGAAAATCAGATGATAACCTTCAGTAGCTCCTATTATAGATTCTTCTTTTCACTGCTACCCTATGGAATCCTCAGTGTATATTCCAAACAACTCTACTGTTATTTTGTGCTTTTACACAGACACAAGCAGCGCTGCACACTTAATAAAGCTATCAAGTGAACTTTGGACCAGATTTTAGAAAGTTGTTTAGATACTTAAAAGTCCTCTTATGAGAATGAGACAGCTTAGACAATTAAAAAAAATTAGAAAACTGTTTGGTCTAATTTCAATTGGTTCAAATGTTATGAAAAAAAATAACCCAGGCATTTGTGGCCCTTCAGCCTCTATTAATAGGCAAAGTTTTGCTTCTGTGTCTTTGATTTTTTTTAAGACGTCTTGTTTTCTTTAACAGGCAAGTATTATTTCGCCATGTACATTCACTTCCTAGTAAATCCTTCCTTTATTTTTTGCATTGAAATAATCATTAATTAACAGTAATTTGATACAAGTGGACACAGAACACCAGGTTGCCTCATTCCAGTGTATACTTCCTAATGGACAGAGAAACTGACATACCCAAATCAATCCAAGTACTGCAAATAGAGAAACTCGTTAATTCATCTATCAAAATGAGTTAAGGAATGGTCTTTTACCACAAGTATGTTGTTCCTTTGCTGTTGTACTTCTTTTTCCGAGATGATGTTGTGGAAAGAGGGTATTTTCTTTTCTCTACCAATTTTTTGCATCAAATAAATCTTAGTATAAAGCAAAACTTTAAAAGAAAAAGCTGAACAAACCATTATCTTAACAACAATCTCTGAAATAAGAGAAAAGGAAGCAAAAGCAGAACTGCTGGGCTGGATCGTTTCCCTGAATTAGTTATTACATATAATCCTCGTGGCTGCATTTACCAGTCCTTCACAGGCCTCCTGCAGCAACATCTGTGCTGGTCCAACTGTTCCTCCCCCCTCAGAAAGGGGAGAGTAATAAAAAAAGCTACTGGAGCCCCCTTATATCCTTGTGGGTTTCAATCAAGCATCACTGTATTTCTTCCCTCAGACTTCTCGTGACAGTATCTGCTGGTGACTTGCCATTGCTGCTTTTCTTCCTCTAGAGGATCAAAATCCAATTTGGTACTTAAATTACTTTGTTCCACTCCACTGGTCTGTGCCTCTTTTAAACAACTTCCATGAGTGCTGCTTGTCCTTCTTGCAAAATCAGCTTTGCTTTTCTCCTATAAGCAATCAAATGAAAATCCCAACTCTTCCCCACATGCCCTTTTCAAAAATATAATCATGATCATTTGTATCAGGAGAATTATTTAGCAGTCTCCAGTCTTAATACAGCTTTTGTTGAGAAAACTGTAGCTTATATGACTCTGAAGTGTTTATTAGAAAGCTTTCAAAAAGAGATCTTCGTTTCAGGAAAAGAAAAATTGTTCAGTTTAGCAAATACAGATGTTCACAGCAGAAAGACTGAAATGGTTAAAAATGATCCTAGGGAGCAAGCAGCTCACAGAGTTAGCAAAATGATTAACATTTTCCTTTCTTTTACAGAAGAACACTAATAGCTGCTCTGGTTTCCACACTTACTGAGACAGATTTTGTTGTGTGGTCTTGGTTTTGCTTTTCTTTTTTTTCTTCGCTCTATTGCTCCACACAGGTTTTAATTAGTGCTTCTCCTTGGCTACAAGTGCTTCATTTAGAAATACAAAGCTCTTTAAAAACAAACAAAAAAAAAAAAAAAAACAAAAAAAAACAAAAAAACAAACAAAAAGAAAAAACCACAAAACCACCAAAAAAAAAACCAAAAAAAAAAAACCAAACCACCCCGAAAAACCAAAACCCCCAACACCACATCACTGGAGGGGAAAATGGGAAGTGATCAGTGCAGCTGCAGCAATCTGCTTCTGCTGTTGTCCTCCCCCTCCCCAAATCCTCTGCATAATTTCAATCATTAGTCGATGAACCTTTGGCAGGCCTTCTTCCATCGGCAGGCAGTGCACCACATATCTCTGTTCTCCATCCCATAGACCTTCCGACACTTTTTCCCCTCCCCTCTAGGCTTCCTGTCAGAGAGAAAGGGAAGCTCGTTAACGAGATGCTTTAGTAGTTTTGCTTTTCACCCTAAGACCAGGACAACAAACTCAATGGAGTGCAGGAGGCAAAGAACCCATGGTCTTTCATGGGGTTTGGGCTGGTTTCATTCCAGCTGGGAGCTGATGAAGTGACAGACACATGTATGGCCATGACTCCATCACCCTCAGGGACCAGGCCTTCTCCTTGCCTGGCTCCCACAGCTTCTGCAGCAGCTGCTGAGCCTGCTCCTCTGCTCCTGGGATGATCCCAGGAACATACTGCCCTGACTTTAGCCAGCAACTAAACCTGGACTTAGTAAATTATACTTCAGCCACATGAAGTGCCAAGCTGTAATGGGCAGTCATAGCTGTTCCACAATACAGGCTAGGCCATGACAGGCTCAAGTGCTGCAGAGCTGTGGTAAAATATTCGGAATAGCTCAGAGCAGCAGACCTCGACCATCAACAGGTATCAGCTATGCCAAAGCAGAGAAAAGCTACCAGCTCCTAACCTTGCTGGTCCTTCCTGCAGTTTGCTCTGAGCTAATTGACTGAAAAACAACAAAGTGAGTGGGAAGTTGCTCTCACTCACAGCACATTCTCGTGTGCACCTTCTCTGTGGTCCCCAAAGCCAGCAAGGTGGGCAGCACCTGCTTTTAAAGGTGTAACAATTGTCCTGTTTTCCAACTTACAACCACACTTGAAAGATCACAAGTTTAGAAAATGATCCAAGTAACTGTTAAAATGGAGTTTTTAATTCAACATACAGCAAGACAGCAAATCTGAGGAGCAATGCTTCACCAAGCAATGCAACGTTCACTACTGCAATACCACCTGTCCCAGAATCTTTAAATAAAGTAACTGTACCAACAGAACTGTTTAATACCTGTTTTATATGTTGCACGGCACACATGGGATTCCTTTCTTGCATACCCACATATTTTCTGGTTACTGAACATTAATTAATGGGCACAGTCCATGAACTGGGAAGATCCCAAGTTTGGTTTGTAGAATATGCAATGATCTGAGAGTCATGAAGAAAATGAATAGCATGAAATTTTCTTTTTGCCTCATTTTTGGGTACAGTCACCTTTAAAACTATGAGAAATAAGGAGTTTCTTTACTGTAAGAAATTTAGCATTACAGTTTGATTTTTGAACCTAACTTTTGGAACACTTTAAAAGTAGATTCTGGTCAAATATCAGTTAAATTTAGCAGTAATGAATGCAGCTTATGTCTAGGAAGACAAGGCATAAAAAGCTTTGCCTTAATCTAATTTATTGTAAGACAGGGCTTCTTATAGTTCATTCAAAGCCAAATGACATTCTAACTGAATGGTGATAAACACATCAGACCAGACTTTCAGGGAAAAGTGCAAAGCCAGACAGTGCAGCTGAACTTTACCTTTGATGGTAGCAAAAACAAAAATAGGTTCTGAACGCTTACTTTGAAGAGCTCTGGCAAGAACCTGCCTGACAAGTGCAATCAGGGTTGGTGGTGGGCTTTTTCTGATTCTCTGGCCACTGACAACTTATTTACTGAATACCCTCCAGGCTGTGAGGCTGTAGTGTCAGCAGGAGCTAATGGTCCCATACCTCAAGCCAAATGCTACTCTAGGCGGCGATGAAAGAACTGTGTGGGACTGTTTCTGCTCTCCACTCCCTGCAGGACGATTATGGGTTGGTGAGACCTGTCAATACAGACAAAAAAGCTGCTTACAAGGAACATACACATGCGAATACAGTATAAATACTTTTTCCAAGACAATACAAATTATGCTGCATGGTGGCAAGGATACCCAGGAAAGGTGACTAAATAACGTACAAACATAATTAAGTGAAAAGTTAATTTAGCATTAGGTACATTACATTAGCGTCTCTTTGTTTTCCTGTATTTCCAATCATTCTCTTAGAGCAATCCAAAATACAGATGAGCATCACTGAAGGTTTTGGAAAAGACAAGAAACACGTTCATTCTTGTTTAAAAACTCTGAATAGCTCCTATGAAAACCTTCTCCGATTTAAGCAAAGAAAATAAATGGAAAAATAAACTGTTCAGTGGTGAGATCAATACCAATAATCTTCTATGAAATAAAGGAATTTAACTTGTTGCTCCCATCTGTCACTTGGCACTCTTTGTGGAGAGATACCCTTGGAGAAGAGGGTTTGAAGAGCACTTACAGTGGGGCCCCTAGAGGTTTAACAGGCAGGGAGCACAATGCAGACCTTCTGATCAAAGTTGCTAACAAGATGTATCTCATTACCCTGCACAGTAAACTTTCTCAGTGGGTGTCCTCTTTGTGAATATTTCCAAGGGAAGGGTGTACTTTGGTCTTCTGAGACTTTCCAAATTCTCCTACATGAGCATGGGGCTTGGCAACATCATTCAAGTGATCACACGGCATAAAGTTTGGCCTAAAATAATACCTAAATTATTTTACTATGGTCTTATTTTGCTCCTGTGTGAAGGCCACAATCACTTTACATCTAAAATACCAGAAAAAAATTCTGAACACTCTTTTTTTTTTTTGTTGTATATTGAATGTAGCATCTAGTGCACAGTCAGCCTCCTGCTGAACTGCAGGGATGGTCACAGTTCTCTGCACTGCTATGACTTTTCCCTCCTGCCCCTTTCAAGTTCTACAATATCTGGAAGAGAGGGAACTGACTGACCTCACTTGAAGAGCATTTCTGTATGTGCTTTGATTTTTGATACAAAGTCTATTTTAAAGCTACTCCATAGCAGCAAAAAACTAATGCTTGTAATTGAGTGCAGACACTCTTTCAACTTTTACTCTTGGCTAGTAGCAAGAGAGGTTTTTGGTTTAACTGCGTATGTGGCTCACACTGAACAAACTTAGACTGTTACTGATATACAAAATATATCTGCAAAACTCGGAAGAAATTTCTTCTCTCTCTGCCAGCTTATCATGTTTTGTACATCCAAAGACCACATTAGCTCCTTTTGTTCTGTCCCTCCAGAATATTAAGGGCAGCTTGTTCTCTGCTACTTTTTTCCAAATTTTTATCAACCACTTTCCATGTTTTACCTAATAATCATTGAAACACTGAAGATAAAATGCAAAGCAATATAGCACTTTTGTAGTATTTGGCATTCACCAGACACAGCCTGGTCAGTCAGGTATGGTACAGTCTTCCAGACATTACCAGTAACCAGAGATCTCCACTCATTGTGCTAGGGTTCAGAAACATTTTAAAAACCAGACATTATTCTATGTCTACCACTAGTAACTGACACTCAATATACTAGCTGCTTGTCATTGAACAGAAGAGTACTTGGATTGCCTCCTATGTGATAAGCAATTATCTTGTTTACTTCCAAACAGAGATCTGGCTGGAGCAGTAATTACAGCACACAGACTCCTCCCTTGCACTCTCCTGAGAGGGTCCCTGCACGATGTTTCCACAGACTGGCACACCAAGGCAGCCACACAGCACTGAAGCTGAGCTTTAGTGTACTTTGATAGGCTTTGCTGCAGGTCTAAACAATAGCAGTCAGCTGCTCTCTATGGGGAACACTAACAGCAGATTAAGGGCAAGCCCTGAGAAGGCAATCCTTGCCCTTGGAAGCTTTTCATGTCTGAAGTGCTGGCTAATGCAGAGTGAAATAACGCTGTTTGTTTGAAGCAAGGACCTGGAGTTTCCAGTCACAACTCCTGGGGGGGAACTGTGGCTTGAGAGAAGATTTGTGATCTGTAAACATCAGATTATCAAAGATCTTGCCTGTTCAACCTTTTTGGGTCATATAGCAGGCAGATGTAAGTATCAGATGCTGGAGATCATACTGACATTCAGGAAGACTTTTACCATACATTACATAGAAGTGGAAGTACATGGTCATTATGTTAAGTACTCCAGTACCAAGACATATGGACTTCACCATGGCTCATTCCATTTGCATAATTTAATTTGCTCTCCTCATGCATGGCTAGGGTGTGGCTGATTTATTCTCAGCCTCAACTGGTAGAACAATCAATCTGTCCTCTTTGCTTCATGCAAAGAACAACACCTCACCATGGCTCATAACTGTTCCAACATTCAACCTTTCACCTGCAAAGTTATCTTAGAAAAATGGTATGAAAAAGTGTATTTCCCATCAGCCTTGGAATCTAACCTATGCATGATTCAGAGCACAAAGCGCTTTGGAGGTTCCCCTAATTACAGAACCACAGAATAACCTCAGATGGAAGGGACCCACAAGGATCATCGAGTCCAACTCCTGGCCCTGCACAGAACATCCCCAAGAATCACACCATGTGCCTGACAGCACTGCCCAAACACTTCTTGAACTCTGGTGGTGCTGTGACCACTTCCCTGGGGAGCCTGTTCCAGTGCCCAAACGCCCTCTGCGGGAAGAATCTTTTTCTAATAACCAACCTAAACCTCCTTTGACACAACTTCAAGCCATTCCCTGGGGTCCTGTCCCTGGTCACCATAGAGTAGAGATCAGTACCTGCCCCTCCTCTTCCCCTCACAAGGAAGCTCTAAACTGAAATGAGGTCTCCCCTCAGTCTCCTCTTCTCCAGGATGAACAGACCAAGCGACCTTGGCCACTTCTCCTCCTTTATGGCTACAAGACATCTAAATAAATGCCTGTGTTTAGATACTGTGAACACTCCTGAGCCTAGAGCAGCCACGTACTGAGCCCAACTGATCCAGCAGCATGTATGGGTGCTTTTGAAGTGCTCAGTTACTTGCTGATAAGTACACCCATACTCACAAAGGCCTTTCAGTGCTGCTCTGCTAAAGACTTTCTGAAAACAAGGACTTAATGCAGCTCCTGGTTTTTGAACACCCCAGTTCCCAGGAGAGAAAGCAGGAAGTGCTCAATGTCATTGAAATTCAATGTCCACAGGAATGAAAGGGGGAAATGGTATGTGTCAAAAAATAAATGTGAAAGAAGACTATATTAAAATATGTAGACCTATGCACTTTTTCAAATCTGTACCTAATCTTTTCCTGTTCAGTGGTTTGTCCAGGCCAGAGAAGTATTCCAAAGCCATTTTAGAACACTGCTTGCTTCAGTATTAAGGGTCAGGCAAAAAGTAACGGTTTGGACTTACTCTGTGAGATTCCCTTGGGTTCTACAGATTTGTGTCTCATCTCAGGGACCATGTATATCACAACTGTGTGAGTTTGTTATCCTGGCTCTCTCACATAGTCTGGCCTTAAATATTAGAGGCGAAGGAAGTCTGAATGTAGGTGAAGTACCTACACTCAGTGTAAGGGTGGGAATTGCCAGACCCCTGATTTTGTAAAGCAATATCTAATTTGCTTTGAAAGAGAAATAAAACTTATATTTAATATACAGATATTTAACATAAATTTGCATTTGTACCGTCACTTATTGCACATAATTTTTCACTGCAGGCAAATATTTTAATTCATAAATGATCACACTGATGACAAAGTAGCCAAATGTGTGCAAACCTGGAAGATTTTTTTCTTATTATTTTTTTCTTTGTTAAACAGCCTTATAAATGTTGCTAGAGCTATAATGGCAGTTCAAAGGGCTCCCTGAGCAGTTTATAATTCTGCATCACTGCTTCCCCCGGTTTTTGTATTGGGATTACTTTCAAATTGTACTTAAATCATTGCCATCTCCATTGAACTCTCTGAAAGTGATTTAGCATTTCTTAAATTCTATTGAGAACTCTCCACTCTACAGGCACAGATCAGCGTTGTTGCCTGAACAAGTAAACTCGGTGCATACATGTCTAATCCTGCCCTCTTAAGTGTCTGATTTACAATGTGACTAATTGCATTTTTAGATTCCCAACACTCCTGGCACCAGTTTTTGCTACTTCACAAAAGGAGCCAGTTTCATAATTACTCCGTATCAACCCCATTGTTGGGAAATCAAATTCTCAGGGAACTCTGTGGATAGCACACTCTGTCAAGGCACTCTTGTTGAAATTGCTGCCAGCATGATGTCTTTCACTGTTAGTTGTTCCTTGATGGAATTTAATAAATATTCATTGGCAGAGTGCAGTGTAATTGATTCAGTCACTTTCATTTTTATCAGCTCTGCAGGATGCCACAGCCTCTGCAGAAAATCTCCAAGATTTGCCAAAGGTTGACAGTAAGAAGCTTTGGAGATTCACTTGGTGAAGAGAAGGGAGGGAAATATTATCTCTTATCGCCTTGTCTAATATTCACTGTCAGGAGAAAAAAAGCTATATGGTTCTTTGGATGAGCAATGTTCCTTATATAACACACTTTAAAAATTCATAAATTCATGAAATGTAATATTAAATGAGATGTTATGATATCAAAAAGGTTTATGATTAGAGAATATCAATTTATCATGAGAATAGTGCTTTCCAATAAATGAAGATACTTTACATTAATATTTATTTCTATTAATCATAGAGAAGATTTCCCATTACTCATAAGCAGTGATTTGCATTTACTTTCAGCAGTCTCCACAGCAGACACTACAAGCAGAATCCCTTGCAACTCTTCATGAAGGTTTTTCACTCCCCCCACAGTACCACACCTACACTGTGGTGTAATACACATTCAGAATCATTGCAATTCTGTGTTTAAGCAAATATCACATTTCTGCAGTCCTGTTGATGCCTTAGGATTTTAGCATCACTCTTCATAGAATTAGGCCTCGTATGCCAGCTTTTTTGAAGAAAGGTCAGTGTTGAATTTCCATCGAATACATCCTCATTAAAAAGCTATCAAACTGCAATATTTATTAATAACAAAATGCAGTAGATACTGAACATATTTTCTGTATAAAACAACATTTTTCTGCTATTAGTAGGGGCTACATACTTGTAGCCTCCTAAAATAGGACTTTGCATTTTATTTAATTGTTTCTTTCAGCTGCCTTTCAAAAATGCTTCATCTTCAGAGTTCATTTAGGTAATAGCCCCACTGCCTGAATCCAACTGGCCTGTTAGCATAACCATCACCAGGCTGATTTTCCATCTACTTTTTTAAGAAATCTCTTAGTGGCACAAAAAAGAAGGACATAGTGCCAAGCTCTGCACCTACCAGAATGTTATTTTGTAAGCATATAGTTAAAAAAATATAAATACTATAGATACTATAGATTCAATGGTCTGCTTGTAGACATTGATGCAAAAGTAACCTAACTGCATTGATAAAGAGAGTTACAAAGGTGTTAAAAACAGGCATGCTGGCAAACTCAGGCACATGTTCAATTTGTTTATTTTTGGTATCTACTGTGTCACATTTAATTCCATTATTACACACTGTGAAACAAACCAAAAAGATCTAAAAAACCTTTTTTCTCTCCTTCTTTCCTTTTTTGATGCACACTTACTGGAATGCCGGTGAAGGTAACTGGAGGCGACTGCCAAGAGATGCTAAAGCTACTGCCATTGGGAGTGAACTTTGCTGACCCTGGAATGTTCACCGGAGGAGTGGCCTGTGGGAAAAGAAAGTATTATTCCAGCAAGAAGAACCATTCCTCTTCCAAAGGTAAATATGGTAAATATGTGAGAGATTTTCCAAGGCATAAAAAAACTCCATGGTGACAAGCATTTTACCCTTGCGAGAGGGATAATCTTGGATAAGCTAGTAAGGAAGGGACAGAGCTATATATATACATCACTGTTCCTGAATCTTGTTTAGAGAAAGATGATTGCTCTCAAAAGAATCCATAGAAAACTTTTAAGAGCTAGATCTGTTAAAAAACCAGACAAAATCAAACGTCACATACAAGTAAGTTAAAATAATGCCAGCAAGAAGCAAAAACTACCTCACAGATGATCACCTGTTCCACAGTGATAAAGAGGACCATACTTAAATTCATGGCAGTTGTTTTACACAATTTTAGTGTGGATGGCAAAGCTTCTTGGATGGAAGAGATTAACAGTAAGTGTTGGCCATTTCTCATTTATCATAAAAATGTTTAGAGTCATCCCAACTAAAAGTTTTTCCTATTAAGAACAAGGCTCTGTAAATCATCCTTTGGATTCAAAAAACAGCTCTTGAAATACTAAACTGAAGCAAGTATTTGGGCTCACTGAACTCCTATGTTGTTCCCATGCGGGCTGTAATACCCAGTGCTGCCCTGGGGTACAAGGGTGATAGCCTGAGCTTAGACTGTTGAGCATTTTTCATCTTGTGCCTTTCCTTTGGTTTTCTCACTAGGTTATGAATTTCCATGAATTTTTCCCTGCCTCTTTTTTAATCCCATTTAATTTTCAGAATCATGAAATTCATAGTTGTGTAGCTACCCTGCCTAGCAGGAGCGTGAGCAGCCAGCATGAACAAAGGCTCACTTTGACCCTTGAATTTCAAGCTGTCACCACAAAAAAGAACCCTCCTTGGTTTAAACTTACAAAGAATTTGCTAAAATGAGTTTTCACTTCTGCCTTTCAGTTGATGGTACATGACAACAACACAATACACTCATTTAAGCAGTGTTTGTGTTTGGGGCTGCTGAAATTGTCTCACTGGTTCAGGAAGAGAGTGCTTCCTTGAGCCACCAGGCAGAGAGAAGTGATGACAAACTACAACCTGATAGTCCCCATCAAAGATAATCTTACAAGTAAACAAGGGCTGAAGCAATCCCCTACAGCCTTTCCAGGAAAAGGAAGGTGAGACCACCAGATGCCTCTGTGTATGACAGCGATGCTCTGTGGGCTGCCAAGCTGCTGACAGCTCCAAGAAAATCCACACAGACATGCAGAGCAAACATCCACTGAGCTCCATAAAATATAAAAACCTCTCTGAAAGGTGTCAAGAACAATTTGGCAACTTCAAATTGTACCAGTAGTTGGTCAAATGTGAAGGAGTGAATGACCACAGAGCTCCAGACAGAAAGAACTGGAGAGAGCTGGATGAGCAGTGAGGCAGCACTGCCTCTGCCCAGCATCCCACAAGGATGGCAGCTCAGACCCAGGGTCAGCTCAGTAACTTCCTCAGGTATTTGAGAAAGACCTGGAAGGGAAATCCTAGGTGCTGAAAGAGCCTGCCTGTAGCTCCTCTAGTTAAATTTAACTGGTACAGGCAATAGTTTTGTAAAGAAACATGAAGTTTAAAACTGACACAATTGGCAGTTACTTAAAATACTATAGTGCTCAATTCCTTTTTCTCAGTGCCTGAATATCTACCTGTATCTTCCTCAGACATGATCAGACAATCACCTTGTTCACTTGTTTCCCAGATGTGCATCTTTGCTCATCAAGCACAGTCTGCTTTTTCATGCTAACATTTTAGTCAATCTCTTCCATAACGTAAGCAACTACAACATTACAACCAATGGAAGAATTTCTATACCCCAACTTTAATTGCTTAGAGACCTCCATCTAATTGCCAATCAAGATATATTAATGAATAATTTGCATTTATTTCTGCCAACATTACACTTATATCTGAAATAACCCATGCTCACCCTCTTCCCCTCTCATGCCTGTCCTTTCACTTTCTTCCCAGGCAGCAATTCCATCCTGTTCTTGTCCCTTGCTTTGCCTGAGGTATCAGTCCCAGGACTGGAGAGGCCACCCATGCCCTCTCTGTCCTCCTTCTACTTCTTCTGGTTGGAGCCCATCACATCAAATTTGGCTGACCAGAATTCTAACTCAGGATTTCAGCTCAAGTTATATGGGGGTCTTGTATAATGGCATCAAAAACCCCTCTCTCTCTCTCCTAGGTATTTCTTATGCAAGAGAGCTGACAACTATTGTTTTCCCCCTTCACAGCTCTGTTATTGTTGGCTCATGGTCATTCTGTGCTTGATTAATGAACATAGGCTTCCTTCTTACATGATTTTCTAACTACCCTAGTTTATAGCAGAAAAATCTCATTAGTTCCTTAGATGCAGGACTTTGCATGTTCTGACATTAAACTGCATCCAAAAGCTATTATTCTTAAGATCACCTAGTCACGTAAGCCTGATCTATAACTTCCTTACTGCTGATGTCTCCCAAATTTGTTATCAGTGAAGTTTATTATAGTATTTGTGTATTACCAAAATGATTTAATGAAAGTGAGATCAGGGCCAAGAACAGCTTTTCATTTAACTCCACTAATGACATTCAAAGGCCCTTTCAAAATAACTCACTGCTGTTCTCTGTGACTTTCCAGCTCCTTCTCCTACACTAAATTTAATCTCTTGCTTAACAAATACTACCTACATGTTTTAAGATCAAATGCTCTCCTTGAATCCAGAGGGATTTGTTCTTTTGCTTCCTGTATTGTTATAGCATCATCTTTCTCTGGGGCTCCCCCAGTGCAGTTTGCCTCAACTGCTGTACTTTCCTGAATTTCTTCAATTATTTTTCTAATTAATTTCTCACCCATAGGATGGGGTCAGGGAAGAGCATCAGGACTTTCCTCAGTTTCCTCATACCTTTCTCACTACAAGTAGTCTATTTGAAGTTTTCCAGTCATAGAGGAAATGGCAATTAACAGATCTCTTTAGGATTCTTGCGGCTGAACTTTGAGTTCTGTATTTTTTCCCCCTTTTTTTTACAACAGGGAATCTTCTGATGAACGATGTTCAGCCTCCCTTATGCAAGTTCCTTGAGCTGCTCCCAATGAAGTAATCTCCACTTTTTCCTCTGGCTGGTGAGATCTGCATCTCCACCCTGCCTCCTGGCCCTTCCTTCAGGGCGGAAGGGATCTTGGCAGAGGATGCCACTGACCTTCTCTACGGAAGCTGCTTCCTTTGCCAGGACAGCCTGAATGCTTGAGCAGGGACCTTGCTTCCTGGTTCCAATTAGCACACTGTGAACAGTGTGGACTGTGTCACTCACTGATGAAATTAAGCATTGAAACCAGAGCAACCTGAAAAGCCCATGGGGGTCAGGCACTTGTGTCATGCAATACATCGATTCAAATCCAATTCAAGGACAGGAAATGGCAGCTAACAGACCTCTTTAGGATTCTTGTGACTGAACTTTGAGTTCTGTATTTTTTTCCCCCTTTTTTTTACAACAGGAATCTTCTGATGAACGATGTTCAGCCTCCCTTATGCAAGTTCCTTGAGCTGCTCCCAATGAAGTAATCTCCACTTTTTCCTCTGGCTGGTGAGATCTGCATCTCCACCCTGCCTCCTGGCCCTTCTTTCAGGGCGGAAGGGATCTTGGCAGAGGATGCCACTGACCTTCTCTACGGAAGCTGCTTCCTTTGCCAGGACAGCCTGAATGCTTGAGCAGGGACCTTGCTTCCTGGTTCCAATTAGCACACTGTGAACAGTGTGGACTGTGTCACTCACTGATGAAATTAAGCATTGAAACCAGAGCAACCTGAAAAGCCCATGGGGGTCAGGCACTTGTAGTCTTGTGTCATGCAATACATCGATTCAAATCCAATTCAAGGACTTTAAACACTTGAATTAGGATTTCCTTAGCCAAGTGCTTTACTCAGAGGCTGCTTGTAAAAAAGAGCTGAGTGGGTCTCCAACAGCAAGGCAGACTGTCATGACTGCAAATCCCAAATGAAGCAAAACTTGACATCAATCTAGACTTGTTGCCTCACACTCTGAGGCAGGGCTTAAGCTACACTGCGAAGAAGTCTTCTCTTAGCTGGTTTCATCAGTCCCCAGGTTGGCATGCTACCTGATGCAGCTTCCACCTGCAATGCCAAGCTTCCACCCATGCTTTTCAACAAGCACAAAAGTCTAAAACAAGCCTGTGAATTCTCTACAGTTCCTTCTGACCTTTTAGTAGGTGTGCTCCAAACACACCACAAAAGTTTTATCTGCACAATGCTACATATGATACTTATTGAATCTGAGAAATCTAACAAAGTTCAGTTCTCCAGTGCATATGCAGGTCATGGACCACACTACTTCAAAGCCTCTATTCCTCTTTTATCTTATGGTATCCAGACCAAAACATGTCAAGTTTTAATGCAGCTTTATAATTAAAGCTTTCTGTCAAAACTTAGCTGGAATGTTCTAGGACAGCAGTTTTTGCCATTTGAAAAGCATCACCTCCAAAAATAGGAAGGTACCATATTTGCTTTTTCATTCTTCCTACTCTACTTTACAACTGCAAACTAACATCTCACACTGTACAAAAACAGGAAATTAATTGTTCCTGGCATCCTTTGGGTACTTGTTGACACTTCAAGCAGAGCTTGTACTTATTCAACAAAAACAAAGCTGACATGAAGACTCTGGGAGGGATTCAGCTGACTGGATGGGAATTTTTACAATGCAGGAAACCCCATCTGAGCATATCACCTAGGGTTCTCCTTATGGTCAGTGAAAACTGAACTGATGTAGGCAGTGGGATACACAGATCAACTCTTCTCAACCTGAAGTATGCACCTATGTGTGGCTGGATAAAGAGCACCCCAAAGTCCACCATCTGTGGCAGGCATGTAAACAAACAATGAGTTCAGAAGAACACATCTCAGTTTAAATAAAAAAATGCCTTTGCCTGGCCTGAAAACCTTTCAGCCCATTAAAACCCAAACATTGTGATGTGACATTTCTTTAAACATTAGTGAGATTAGTGTAATCACTGGAGCTCACATCACTGGTGTTACCTGGTAAGCATGGTCCGTGTGTACGAGGTAGAGGTTGGTAGGAGCTGAGCGGCTCAGAGGTGTCATCACTTTAGTCTCGGTTTTGGCACAGGAAGTTTCAGGACGGATTGTGTCTTGGGTGGGAAAGGAAGGAGGAGATGCTAAAGATGGAGACACTGGGGAAAGACTGCTTAAGCCATCAGCTACTGAGTCCGTGTTGAGCCTGATTTCTGTATAGTAAAAATCCTCCTCTCCATCACTGTAGTCAGACTCTCCTACACGTCTGTATCAAGAGAAAGAAGTAAGAATTGATTGAAAGCAAGAACCTCAAGATTCTTTTAAGTTCTAGATGCATGAGTGAATATATTAATATTGTCAATAAATTAATATTTGCAGTTTCAACCCTTCCTACTTTATCTGCATTCTGACTGCAGGTAAGGGGAAGAGGAAAATCGTCTAATCTGAAGGGAAAAGAAGTAGGAATTACTTTTTTCCCCTCTCTGTGTTATTCTTGACCAACTCTTTCACCTTGGAGTAGATGTTTGACTCTCTGAGATCAAGTATCAGCTTCTCATTCATAACTATTGTAAAGTTAACAAGAATCTCAATGCACTCTGTCTTTGAAGGTCACAGCAAAGATAACAGACACAGGCAAGATATACTTCACTCATGTTACAGCAAACAATAGGCAATCTTATCAGAAGTTACTTAATTATATCAAATATACTTACAGCTGCCATTCACTGTAACTTTCTGTAACATAACGGAAGAATTTGCTAGAAAACAGTCTCACCATGCAACCCACTCTGACACAGAGGAAGCACTCATATGGGCTGGCTTGCCATGGCCAGGACTTTCTGGTTCTGCTCTCCAGAGGCAGACTTATTGAAGGAGGGCAATGTAGGAGGTTTAATTGCCTTAAAGTTTCATCTGATGTGCATTTGAGCACAAGTGCTAACAGTGAAGCAACCCAGTCAAAGCAGTAGCTCCCAGCAGACTACATGCTATCTTGAAGTCTAAACCAGACCTCGTTGAGAGAACATAGGTCCAGCAGGTTTGAAAGGCTCTACCAGAAGTACCATCCATCAGAATGTAGCCAGTCATTCACCAAAACTACTTTTTCCAGAAAAGTTTCTTGTTCCAGCAAATTCCAGAAAGGTTCTGCTGTTTATTTCCGCCTCTCCCACACCACAAAAAGGATGTCCCCATAATATAAAGCACAAATCAACATTCCTAACTGCATTTTGAGAGGGATTTTCTGTTTCCCACAGCCTTACTCTTAAGCTCAACAGTAATTGTTGACCTCTTCAAGACCATCCTAAGCTCCAGATCTTTCTTGTGGTGGCTTTAATTTTTAAGCTGTGGGTAACACAGACCTACAGAACAGAGATGTATTTTCACCTAACAGGTACAGACCGTGGGTCCCAACTGTAATTATAAATAAGACAGGTACATCACTCAATGAATTACACGGGAGAGTTTGGTTGCAAACTACGGCTCTGAAACAAACTTGTCTCCTAAAAGATCAATTTGCTTTTGCTTCTAGTCCAAGTAACATACATGTGTGTCCTGGTTTTGTCTGGCCTGGAGTTAATTACCTTCCAAGAAGGTGACCCAGAGATGTCTTTTGGATTTAGGATGAGAAGAGTGCTGATAACACACTGATGTTTTAGTTGATGCTGAGTAGTGCTTACTCTACATCAAGAACTTTTCTGTTTCCCATGCTCTGCCAGTGAACAGGGGCATCAAAGGCTGGGAGGAAGCACAGCCAGGACAAAGGGATATTCCATACCATAGGATGCCATGTTCAGTAAATTCACTGGAGGGAGCTAGCTGGGAGGTGCTGATCACTACTTGGGGACAGGCTGGGCATTGGTCAGCAGGTGGTGAGAAACTGTAATGTGCATCACTCGTTTCTCTTCAGTCTTGTTTCTCTCTCTCTCCCCTTTCCTTAGAAGTATTAGAGTCGTTAGTATTTACTGTTATTATGATCACCAATGTTTTATTTTGTTTAAGCCATTAAACTATTATTGTCTCAACCCCTGAGATTTACTGTTTATTCTTTTGATTCTTCCAGGGAAGGAAGGGGATAGTGAGTGAACAACTTTGTGGTACTTTAAACATGACAACATGCAGCTCAGTTTCCTTTTATTTTTAGGTTTCTTATGTGGTTTGTGGTTTTGGTGGGGTTTTTGGCATTAATAATTTTTTTGGCATTAATTCAACTCAGAACCAGCACAAGCATCTGACCTGATGTGAAACAAAGCTGAAAAGTATTCATGCAAGACCTTGAACCTGTCCACCACAGAGTGTCATCCCAAACATGATGTGCAGACAGCACATATGATGTAATGGCACTGAGCTGTGCAGCTGACAGGGAAGTGCAGTGTAACCTCAAGCTCTATTTGACCTTCTATCAAAGCTGACAGAATTTCAGGAAAGAAAGTGCCTCGCTGCTGGAATAAGTGCTCATTCACCTTGATGCATTATTCTGCAATTTCCTCAGAAACAGAGCGATATGAGACAGAGAAGCCAAGGACAATCCAGTTCATGTCTCCAGCCAAGGGCAACTGCTCCTCTTCTACACCAAATCCTTTAGACTCCCAAAAAGACTGCTCTCTTACCCAAGGTGAATGGTCCGTATGTGTTTCTGAATCCCTGCAGCCGTGCTCAGCACCTTCCCACAGTTCTTCCACAGGCATTTGAACATCACCTTCATGGAGTTCTGAAAATTATGAATAAAGCAACATTAGCTGTATGGAAATTGTAGGAATATTAGAAAAATTTTTTTCCCTGAAAGGGTTGTCAAGCAGTGGAACAGGTTGCCCAGAGAAATGGCTGAGTCACCAAGTACCTGGAGGTATTTAAGGACGTGCTGCCTGGGGACATGGTTTAATGCTGACTTGGCAGTGCTGGGTTAAGGGCTGAAAATTTCTGTGACTCTGTAATACTATGAAGGTAGAAAAAACACCAAACTACCCAAACCAGACAAACAGTTACAAAACACTGTGAAGATTTAGAGCCTTTGACTCCAAACTCATAATGATCTAATAGTCTCTTGTTAAATGTGTCACCCTACTGAATTCAAGAGAATCCAGTGAAAAGCTGCAGGAACAGCTTGTGACAAAACTTTACTTCCCTCTGTTTATTGGCAACACTTTTCCATTTATAAGTTTCAGCTCCTCCACTAAGGGAGGTATATGACATAAAACCTTCCTATACTTCTTTCAAAAAAACCCTGATGAGGACTTCTTACTTAACCCAAGGCACCTTCTTAAATTAAGGTCTTTCCAAAGCAAGCTCTTATGAATGTTTCTGCTCATGATATGTGCCGCATAAAAAAATATTGTGCCAGAAAAACATAGCTTCTGTTATGTCCATATTCGCCATGAGCTGGCACAACCTGCTTTTTTTTCGCTCAGAAGCTGCTGTGGACCTTACTCAGATAAGAGAATGAGAAGTTAACAGTCTGTGTTCAATATTTTAAAAATACAGGCATAATCTCATTTAAATATTCTTTACTATAATTTCATTGATCCCCAATGAGATATCATTGATTTAGAGCACAGCCAACAAGGCTATTACAAGGCCAATCTTCCAACATTTTGAAGACTCTGGAGAAAAGCAGTCTTAAAACAACACAGATGTTACAAACTCTAGAGATATTTAAAAGATAATTTTACCCCAAAATGAAACTAATTTTGTACAGTTTAAATTAAAAAAAGAATTCTAAATAGCTTGTAATTCTTAAAACCAATTTTCTCTATTATTACAGAACACATTCTTAACATGAGGAAGAGCATCAAAACACTGTATTGTTATTATAAAATTTCTGTTACATATAAGATTAAATTAATATATAAAACTCAATTTAAAAAAGGGGGGAGAACAAGCACATCCTTAGGGTTAAGTACATTTCACTGTGCCTTGAACAAAAGCTGACTTGGTGCATTCTTCAATTTGGACCCTTTGGAACTGCATGCCAGTAGATGGTTTCAGCATTTGCTAGAAAGATGATGATCAGAATATAACTTAAAAAAGAATCTCAGTGGATGGGCTTTTTAAAATACAAGTTGATTGTGGCAGCATGTTCTCATAGTTCCCTGCAGTCTAACATCTCCTGTTTTAAAGTATGAATACTTAGGGCTTTGAGATTTGAGGTACCTGATCATACTGGTTGTTTGAAAAACTTCTGTTTGTAATAAATTTGACATAAATTGCCTGGTTTTTATTTGATAATACAACTCTCAGTCAAGCAGATACAGAACTCTTTCTTTTCTCAAATTAAATATAATCTATCTAGCAATTCTAATTAATACTTTTCTTCCTTCCATAATATAATACTAAATACTATTATCAGCTCAAAACTACACAACCAACCACCAACTCTGTCAGCAAGATGAAGGCCATGTTTATAACTGACATCCTAGGAATTCCAATATGACATCATAAACACCATATGCATCTTTATGAACACAGAATAGTTTAACATCCATCCCCAGTTTGATGGTAAAATCAGTCTCCTTAGCTCCACTGTGCTTTTGGATTTATTGTTACTGGTAGGAGTTTGCAAAAACCCATGCACTTTTAACATAATCAAGCGAAAGCTCACTCAGTAGAAATAAAGAATATGCTTACATTTCTTCTGTTTCCTTTCCAAAAATTACGTATTCAGGTTTAATGTTTTATTTAAGAAAATAATGGAACATAAATGGTTTGGTGAGGAATAACTACCTTAGAGGAAACTTTTAAGCAAATAGTAAGGTTATCAATCACTCTATTTCCAGGTTTACTCCTCCTGACTTTTGCAGCCCTGAAGAAGAAATAACCTGAACATTTTTGTTACAGTTTCTAAAGGTCCTAACTCGTACTCAGATCAAATACCATGCTGGAACCAGAATAAAGGAAAAAACCTGCAGGAAAGCAAGTTCATTTATAAAACCAAGTTTGACATAGAATGTTACTGTTTATCTAAATAAAACATTTGTCATACAAAGCCAAATCCTTGTGAACCAGAACAGATAGTGTAATAGACCTATGGTGAGTACATAAATAGAAATATTTGAAAGCAACTTAGAGAACAATAAAGACGGCAGCTGCAAACCCATCTGTCTCATCACAGCTGAGCAGTAAGAGTGGTGCTAAAAAGATGAAGGTTACCTGAGAAGTAAAAGGCAAACCAGAACACTTCTGCACTCCTACTCCTCCTGCCCCACACCCCCCCAAATTGTCTCTCTGTTACTTAGCTCCAACTTCTAATTTATTATAACAAAGGTGTCCTCCAAAATACTTTTTTCCTTCTTAGCAAGATGCACAAACATTTTCATCCCTTTCCCATGAACAAGGGAACAATTGCAGGGGTCATCAAATAAGCAGCTTCTGGAGCAAGAGGATAAAACTGAACAGGTTTAAACAATCATTAAAACTTATTCCTGCTGGTGATGAAGCAATTAACTGTCCCAGACTGAGCCAGAAACAAATTCACTAAGGGAATAAATTCTGTTTTTTCTCCTTACAAAAAGCCCTTTTATATCTTGCTATGTAAAATCTGTCCTGTTCTGTTGGGAAGGAAGAAAACTTGGACTAGTGCCATCTCTTTGTTTTCTTTTTCTTCCAGAGAAGCTTGCTGGGTTGCAACAGTGCTTTTTTGGGGTTAGTTTTGGACCTTTTTTCTAATGTCATGTTTTATTTAGCCTGCTTTTGCACTCCAACTGAGGATAAATTTGGCTAATGCTAATACTATATCAAAAGCCATCGGGTTTGAGCTCTCTCTCTCCATTTTCACTCCATATGTTTGTGCAGAGAAACCTTCACAGTATTAAGGTATCTGACATGCTGTCAGACAAACAGCACGTTCAGGGAACAAGGAGTATTAAGGCCATAGTCAGTTTTTGTGACGACATGTAAAGGTTGCCTGTTGCATCCTGTACAGAGAGAATTTGTCAAAGTAGGACAGAAAACCCTTGAATGGCCAGAGGCAACACCTTCTGGAAATCCCTCTAGTGTTTTCTGAGCAGGAGGTTCTGTAGCACCTCACCATCTGGCAGGAAATATGTGGTGCTGATGGCAGCATGTATGTGCAGGAGGTGACTACACTGAATGAGACACAGTGACTACGTGAAGTCCCTATGTTAAATGCATGCCAAGGAAGGATACACAAGCAGAGCTATTTGGGTGACCTGCTCCTTTCTCACAACAAAATAAGCCTATCAACGTCCTGTCTACCCGTGGATGTGGAATTTAACATAAGGCTAACCTTTCTCTTCCTAGGAATGGGTTCATCGAAGAGAAGGTTGCTTGTTTCACCTTCATCAATACCATCATCTGGCTGGGAAGGTGTCCGAAAAGCTTTGAAGCTATCAGCTGACAGAGGTGGAGATGGGGTGGATGGGTTGGACTGGTCACTGGGAGCGTTCCAGCTCCAGTATCCACTGCTGCTGGTACTAGAAGGCACAAATCCTCCTTCTTTCCAAGATCCATTCAGGGATTCTGTCAAGAACAACAAAAGCTATTATTACAACAGTATCATCGTGAGAGAGCTAAGGAGCTCTTTTTTCTAAGGTTTAGATGCCATGTTGGTAATTAAATGCACATTCAGTAAAGGAATGTGAAAGCATTGGATGTAGAGAGGACAACCAGGACAACCATATCTAACCCACTGCACACAAATTACATATTACAAACTTGATTTTTATTTTATTTAAAACAAACAAACAAACAAAAGCAGCAAAGTATTTTTCTAAAAAGAAATGCTGCATTTGAAAAGATAACCTGTTCTGAAGCATAAACAGCAATAAAGTCTCATATATTGCATACATGATTTAAGGAAAACATTTAAATTGAACTTTAAAGCTCCCTGCAAACCCAAACTATTCTATGATTCTGAATACATCCTCAACTTCAACAAGAACACATGACTCTGGTGCAGCACCAAAGCAAGCTCCAGGCCACTGTACAGCCAAGAGGAGATCCCCTGGGAAAGGGACACACACTCTGAGCCCCAAAATACTAAGCAGATCCACAAAAACATGACCATCTTCCCAGTACTAAAACATCAAAGAAAACCATAGTTACACTCTGTGTTCTCAAATCTCTCAATAGACATGCCTCTGCCTAATCTGAACCTCTACATAAGGTGGTATGTATCCCTTGGCATATACAGGTGTGCAGGCATCTGGTTTCAGAAGTGGAACACACAGACAATGGATCACCCCCACACCCACCCTACTGGAGGAACTGCCTCCTCAGTGCTACAGTTCCCCATCCATTACATGGGAAGAAGACACTGGAACTAACAGCACCATGGGTGGGAGGAACAGCACTGCCTGTGCAGTCTGAGGCACAGCTTGAGCCACACTTCACAGCAGAGGTCCTCAGGCTTTAGACACTGGCACGTCACTCTCGCTGTCCCTAAAGGGCTGCTGGCAGCAGAGGAGTATGCAGGTCACCAGCTCAGTGGAGGCATGGCTGAGCACATCCAGGTGCAGCCACAGGCAGCTCTGCCTGAGCCCGCAGGTTCTCACAGGGCTTGGGCAAATGCACAGGGATGGTTTAGGTGCAGCTTCTCCCTAACTCAGGCATTGGAAGCTTTTCCCAATGACACTGTAGGTGCTTGAGTATTGTGCAACACCTGACTTTGGAGCTGGCAAGTAAATAACATCTTATCTGTTAATGAAACAGTATTTAAGCGTGAGACAAGTCCTTTCAAGCCAGTGCCTGTCTTGAAAAGATCTGCAGAAGTCACTCCTTCATTCCTTCTCAATTTCTTACAGATAAATTTAACTAATGATATTGGCAAGAAAGTTAGCTATATCAAAAGCTTACCCCCAAACCAGTGAATTTTTGGGTTTTTTTCTCCTAATTGAGTTGGTTTTGGACAAAATCCTTAATGACTAACATCAGCTGCCCAAAAAAACAGAACACAGTGCCCCCTTGAGTAGGCAGCTGCTAACAGTAGTACTGATTCACTGATCAGGACCACACAGCATAAATGGAATTGATCCTCTCCCTCCAGCCTGCCCAATTCCTCTTTGGAAAAGGACAAACATACATATTCTGGCAGCTCTGAAGTTAACATATGAAAATGTCATGTTTTGTCTCATGATTACAACCTTCATGTGACTGTAATAAAGGTGGGTTTTGTTTCTTTTATATATTTGGTACTTCAGTCTTGTGCCAAAGCCAAAAATTACATCTGGTATCAACTTGTGACCTTAGCATAGCTTAAAATTTTCATGTCTTCAGAAAAACAAAGGAACACTCTTTCAACTACTACTTTCTGAAACAGTTATGATGCTGTTTGTATTCTCAGTGTGTACAGCTTCTCCTCACCTTGCTGAGAAAGAGATGCAAATCAAGAGCGTTTTTTAAGTAGCATGGAAAAGACTGAATGAGGTTAACAACAGGGAAAAACCAAACACTGGTTCTCATTCATACTAACAAATCTGTTAATGTAAAGAAGTTTAATATATAAATAAATGCAACTTACTCTTATTTTGGGGCTCTTTTCACACTGCTGGAGTTGCGTGAAAGAGAACCAGACCAAATATTATTCAACTGCAGAGAAACAAGGGCCAAACTCTGATCCAGTTTACATGGGTGATCATTCCCAGGAATTCCAACACGGATCTGACTTTAATATTAACGCTAATGTTTTTTGTTTTTTGTTTTTTTTTTTACTTCTAGGAAAATTCCATTTGTTTTAACAAATGGTCCTTTAATTATACTGCTACTTATTTCCCTTTTTTGGAAAAGCATGTAGAAAAAACTAATCACTAATACATATGTTGCTTGTATTACTAGGATCAGAGCCTAGCCTTGTAATACCAAATAAGCTTTAAATTATCCAGTCTTTACACTTCTATTCAAGTCTTTAGTAAGCCTTGACTACGGCAAAACTAAGATATTCAGGGAGAAGGTGCCCAAAACCAGCTTCAAGATCTTGTCTGTGACTATTGAAAACATGTGAATTACATATTCAGGCTAGTCTTCCCAGATTTTGGGAAACAAGCAGACAAGCTATATGAAGAAATATCAAAGAGCACTCAGACTATGCTGAGAAATATCAAAGGCAGTTAAACAGCCACCATTTGCCTATTAGCAATTCAAAAGGGCTTGTTTGGAAGTTCTCTCCAACACACAGCTCATGTGCACTGCTGCTCCTGACAAGTGTCACCTGCTCAGACTGTCTAAGGTGGCAGACACCCACAGCAGAGCAGCTCCCCAGGACAGGGATGCAGCAGGGGACATGTGTATGCCTTGGCCACACCAAATCCCTGCCTGCCACATCAAGCACAGATCCATCTGCAGCTGTGGCTTTGTCTGTGAGCTGAGCAGCTGGAGAGCAGGTGTGCTTTTACACTTCTGCTGGCCTTTCCCAGGGGCTGGCAACATCCTGTCCTGAGGTGTGACAGTCACCAGGGGTGTCATTGCCTGAGGTTTCCCAGGGCTCCTCAGAGCAGTGGCACTCCAATAAACACTTCTGGCTTTCAACACTGGAAAGCACATGAACAAAGGCCATGGGTGTTCACGGCCAGAATTCCAACTAAATGGGGAAAACTTACATTTTCTGAAAATAAATGGAAAAACTACAGCATTGACATTTGCTATGAATTCCTTTAAGAACATCATACAGTGGATCATGCCTGTTTGCATGAAGAAAACAAGTACTTCTCAATGTTCCAATTAGTGACAGTAGGAGAGCATTTAGTGGTAATTTAACAGTTACAAGTAAGTAAGAAAAGTCAGTCATACAAACAATGCTGAGGTAACCTAACAAGGCTATCCTAATTTAAATTATTCCTTAAAATAAAACACTCCTAAAAATTTATTGTAACTCCAGTCAATCTTATGTAGATCAATTCTATTTCATAATTGATCTCTTTATTACCTGAAACTTTTCATATGTGTTTTTATTCACGTGTCTTCTGCTATACCATGAATGAAGTAGTCTTTAAACAGATTATGGAATTGATGGAAGACCACCATAGAGTGACACACAGCACAGAAAGTGGAAGTGCAGAGAGAAGCAGACTGCTTGCTGTGCAGATTGCTACTGCATGGCCTCTCAGCCAAGGGCTGTGATCTGGAAGTGCTTTGCCTTATCGTGGCTTTGGGTAAAATCTGATCTAATTTCCATGGAAATGAAGAACAGCTGCTATCATGTTTCCTGGATGTGACGCTCAGGACATGGTTTAGAGGTGAACATGGTGGTGGTGCCAGGTTGATGGCTGGACTTGGTGATCTCAGAGGTCTTTCCTAATCCTAACTGTATGTGTGCAAATGCAAACAAACTCTTTGAAAAGTTAAGTGTTTCGTGATGTCAAGAGACTTTTTGAAGTGCTCATATCCCATTTATGGAATGGGCATCTCCCATTTCATAAACTAGAACTGCTCTACAGTTAAAGAAAATGTTTCTTTTCATTTCTGCCAGTGCTGCACCAAAGACTTTGGCAAAGGATAGGTTGGAGCAAAGCTCAGTATGATCCTCAACAGACCAGAAGACAGCCACTCACCATTTGTTCCCCACCATGGCCACAACTCCTGGAAACAAGCCCCCCGATAAAGGGCCCTGGCACCCCTTCCTGCAGCACCTGGCTCCAAAGGCTTACCATTGGGTCGGACAGGAGGGCTGCGGACCAAAGGGCTGGTGGATAAACTGGTGAGTACCATGGCTGCTGTTACTTTATCCATGTCCAGTTCTTCTGAAGATTTCCTGAAACACAGTGAGTGGGAGGCAGGAAACACATCAACAAAAATTTAACTACTTTTTTTTTTTTTAAATAAAGCTCAAATCCTAAGCCAGCACAGCACAGTAACAAAAACAAGCCACTGCACAGAGTTCTCCAAGTATTGGCCTTCTGGCAATCTGAGCATATGAAGAGGCTTCTATAAGCAAACTAACTGTGTTAATAAGAAAAGAAGTGGGAAAAGAGAATACATCTTTGTATAAAGTTTTCAGGATTACTGTGACTCTGTTTAACTTTGACTTTGTTCCTTTTTTATTTTTCAGAATTTCAACTATTCATATTCTTAGAGCAAAGTGAGTTCTTAAGGTGGTTTTCTTGGATGAAGACAGAGATGCAAAACTGGGTTGAGATTACTAGTAACATTATCAACATATGTGAGTCTCTGTAGGGTAAAGGAAAACTGTGAACTGGAACTAAGGGATGTGAGTTCATTGCTTCTGCTTAACTCTATTAACATTCCCATACTCTCTCCAAAGGATTGATCCTAAATTTTTGCTGGTCAGATTAAAAACTAAATATTTTAAGTAATTAGGAAACTGGGTAGGATGATAGGGGAGAGAAAGGGAGAGAGGGAGAGAGAGGAGATTGTTTTGCAGGTGTGATGGGCGCCTGATGGCACAGGGGCCCACTGCTGCCTCAGCCTGGTCTCCATGGGAACCTGTGTACATCAGAGGAGAGGACATGGAGAAGGGGTAATAAGGGAAAGGAGAAAGGAAAAAAAAAAAAAAAAAGGAAGAAAAAGTTCCTTTTTCAGGGAAAGGAACAGAAGATTTGGACAATGGCAAATGCCACCAGGAACCAGGATTCAGTGATCCACTGCTCAAGGAGTCATGGGGGTTTTTTTAGACAAGGAAGGAATTTTTTTTTTGTCTGTAAAAATTATATTCTGTCTTTTCTACCCAAGAGTAACTCTCTCACAATGTAAAATTTCCGAGAAGTCAATGCACCAAAATAAAACTACCAAACCCACTGCATTTAGCAGACTTTTGCTTTCCACCCTTGTGGGCTGGAAATCCTTGTGGAATTTCCACCTTGTGGGTGGAATCAAAACAAGACAATTTTTTGAAAATGTTTGCTTTCAAACATATGACTGATCATCCAAAATCATCTTCTCAATTCCCGCAGATCAAGTTAATTTTGTTCTTACAAAAGGGCACTTCCCCCCCCACCCTGTATCCTGCTTTCTGGGTCTCTGGAGATACCTCTGTGCCTTGTCTGGAGCTCTACTGAGCAGATCAGGTTGAGTCTAATTTAAAGCCCAAGATAATAAGTGGTCAGCTACCTGCTGTTTCCCATCAACTGTTGGTTAGTAAGTCACTAAGAGGAACAGGATGTGCTGGGTGCACTCCCTTTTCTGGAATCCTATCTCACACATCAGGTGGAAGGTTCATTAACTGCAAACTATACTACAGTCAAATGCTCTTGGATTTTAGTGAGCAAACCTTGAACTTGCCCGTGAAAAGGTTCACAGCTGCTTTCTGGCTGATGTAAGGACCCACACAGATGCTGATGAACACTCTCCCACGCCACACAACAGCTTAACTCTCACAACTGTCTTTTGCAACACATCAGTGCCTGGAACTGAAACACTGATGATGGTTCCTGCTGCATTCTGATTATATCTGTACAAACCCTTTTTTCCTCCAGTCAAGGCTTCTGCAAAGAGCACAGCAGCCATATGGTCATCATCAAGCATTGGAAAGGTCTTGGATATCTGCTGTAATCAGCTGAATTCTTAATCTGTCACCCATTAGCTCCTTGTGTCTGCAGAGGAGTGTTTCACTCAGAATGCCAAATTCCTCTGGGCTCAGAAGACCCTTCCTCACAGTTGACATGGAGATGCTACACTTTCTCAAGACCAACACTGCCATATGATTTTCCAATTACCTAATATCCCAGTATGAAAATCTAGTTTCTGAGAAGGCTTCGCCTGCTCTGTAGCCCATTCCTACCAGACTACACCAACTGTCCCTGTGACTATCCAGTTGTGAATGAACCATTACCATCTGCATTTCTGGAATATATGAGGACAAAAAGAGTAAAAGTTCCTGATAAGATGGAGAAGCTGATCCCTAGTGTTTGCAATCAGCCTTCCAACAAAGCTCTTCTGTCTGTGTGGCAACAGGACTAACATGTTCCCATCCAGGCCTCTCCAGAATTGCAAAATCTCACTACAGCAGTTGTTGCAAGTATTTGCCAAGTTGGTGTCAAGATGTCAGAGTACAGACCCGGAGCTAATCACAAAGTTTCTCCAAGCAGTTTATAACTAACTTCTAGTTATTTTGATTTTTTTTCCTTCCCTCTACAGTGATCAGCACTGCTGTTCTGAAAATCTAGCCCTTGCTCCAGATAATTTTACAATGTCCCAAAATTGTCAGCACTAGCATCTGTGTTCAAGGTGGAAGTTTTCACAAGCAGGCAAAGAACAGGAACACTCATGAGCATCCTTGCCATTTCTAGCCATGCTAAACCAAACTCTTGCAATTACTGGAATCCTTTTTTTCTTCCTGATCCAATTTACCATTTACCAGGATAACAGCTCAAATAAAATGAACCTTGGACTTTCTCTCTGCCCATTCTGAATGACAGTAATTTTTACTATTTACTGCTCCTCAACTGCATCCAGCAAGCAAGAACTTCCACTCATATTTCCCAGCCACAAGAATTTTAGCAGCTACAAGTTTTGGCTATGTGACTCTGTTCCATTTTTACAGTTTGGCTCATAAATGTAAACACACATATTTCATATATCATTCAGCCAGTACTGCAGCAGCAGCCTTTGAGATACAGGCAAAGCATAAAACTGAAGACAGAAACCACTAAAGCCATCTGCATTTAGTCAGCATCACATGTGAGTTCATGCCTTAAGATTTCCCCAATATTTTCCAGCTTTCTTGGATGGAAAGCTGAACCTGCACACAGCTGTTCAACGCTATTTGGACTCAGAGGGGAGAATAACTTGTTTATTATGCATCAATTGTTCCCAAAACATTTATCTCACCATTGCTAAGGCAATTTTCTGTAGACTGAAATCACAAGCCCTGATGTTACTGTTATTAGGTACAATGAAATTTAAATCAATTGTAAGAGCATCTACTACATCAACTATGAAGATTTCTTCTTTTCTCTAACCTCACATTCCAGTCTCCAAATTCCATCTCCCATTTTCTGGATGGATGGATTTGTGTCAGCCCAGTCTGCATTTGAGAACCAAGGAGTTTTGGATTCTTTCCTTCCAAGTATTTGTAAATCCAAACACATTAAATAGCCGAATTACAATGAATCAGCTGAGATATTAGCAGTACAAGTTACAACTCCCTGGAGGTAGACCTTTTTCCACCAGCCCAGGTCTCTTTGTTTCATGTCTCCCTGCTTCCTCAGCAGGGGGAGTGGTTTGACTGGATCCCTGCAATACGCTGATCTAGCCAGCCTGGCAATTAAGTGTCCTTTTCTTTAACAGTCAAGGCAAATCAGACTTATTTACTACACTTTTGATCAATCCTTTCTTTGATTTTGCTGATGAATTTATTATTTTTTTTAATAACAATTTATCAATGCTAACCAACATCACAGTTTCCATAGTCTAAGCTATCTACAAGGAAAGGCTGGGTTTAAGCTCCAAGAGACTAGAAAATGAGGGTCCCAGACAAGTCTGAGGCTATGCAAGTGTTCCAAATCAATGCAATGTCCAATCTCCTGCTGTCCCATTTCTTCTGCCAGCTCCTGGCCACTGTTACCTTCAAACTCCCTACTAAGTATTCCCATCTGGACACACCTATACAACAGCTCTACTTTGTTTTTTTCTATTCTTCAGGCTTGCTCTCAAATAAATCTTTAGAAATACAAATTTTATTCTAGTTTTTCAGTCTTTAGACTACTCTTTACTACTTGCCTGGCTTAGATCAAAAAGCCTGCAGTCCTTCCTCTTGGAAAGACTGCATTTTAAGTCAGTACTCTACCCAAGCATATTTTAAGGATACTGGAGAATATTCTCAGAGCAGAGAAAGTGGTAGTGGTAGCAGGTGCTTTTGATAAAATTGACCCTATTGAAGAGCACAACCAAGTTTACTTGAAGCAAAGAAAAAAAAACATTAACTATGATTGATAAGAAGAGAAGCAGTCAAGCACAAAAATGCTATTATTCCATGTTAACTGTCTACTGTCCTCCACCCAAAATTCAGCTTATGACAGTGGTTCGCAAAACATCTGGGCCTTCTGTAAGAAGTACCATATAAATATGTGTGCAGTAATAAGCTATAAATGAGACAAAATAACACTATATTTAAATTGCCCCCTCCCTCCCATGCTTAGATGTGCTAAATTCTCATAAAGAGACTTCTGAAGCCTGAGTCTGGTCACTTGACTACAGCCACATCACACTGATAATGTCATACTGAGCACTGCATCAATACTGATAAACATGTTGTTAGAAGTTTTCAACACCAAAAATATGATTCATCCTATAATGAATCATTGTAATCAGTATACTAGTAATAACAGAAGCACTTCTGAAGTAAAAATCCTAAATTACATTTTACAGGTAAAATAAAAATATTTTCATTTTCTTCAATTCACCATTAAAGGCAAAAACCAATACCCTAACAAAAAAAAAAACAGCACAAAAATCCATGTACATAGCTGTGACTCCATGTATCTAAAGTAACTATAACGACTCTTCTATAAAGTAAAGATCTACATCATGCTACAAAATATTCTTACTCCATACAATACTTTGCATTTACCATAATACTTGTTTACCATGTAACAACTCAAAATACTGACAGTACAGATAAATTATCTTACTTTTTGCTCCTGTGTTTGGTTAATGATTATGGAGATTAAAAACTACTCACTGGCGAAACACAAAACCAAAAATTACAGAGGAAATGATCCACACAAATAGTCCAAGGTCTTCAGCATTCTTTAGTAAAAGCCATAACTTTCACAATAAAGCAAAAAGCAAAGGAAAATATTTCCAAATATTATATTAGATCAGCATAGTACTAGAATGATATATCTCAGAACATTGACAGCATTACTGTTTACACATTTAAAAAGAAAACTGGAATTTGATATTTAAAAGAGAGATAAAATAATAATGCACTAATTAGAAGTTAGGGATTTCTGCCTTTGCTTATTGTGGTCAAACATAAAATTAACATTTTCCATGCTAACTTTATATTTGCAGACTAATTCATATGCAGAATGAAGGCCCTTTCTTTCTTTCTGCTGTCCTTGTTATACACAAGCAAAATTTTTTTTATACTGACACTGACTAGAATTAATTCAGATGAAAATACAAATATAAGAACTTTTCTTCTGAAAAATCATATATACCTGAACTTCTCAAGATAAAAAAGAAAAATGCATCAAAGACCACCTCAAAGTTCTTCACCTCCTCCTGTCCAAGCTAATGGATTTTGTGGTTCAGTTATCCAAAGGGCCTTTGGAAGTCTGGCTGCTGTGTTAGAGCCTGACAGCACTTGACAGAGTCCTCAGTAACTGAGACATTGTCTTTCTATTTGGACTGCAATGGCTTAAAGACAATAAAAAGTCTCTGCACATCAGTCCTAAGAGATGGAAGACATTCACAGAGTCATTCTCAGCATCCTGGAGTAGAAAATACAGTTTAACAGAGCTGAAGAGAAAGTGGTGTGTAACACAGGCAGATTTCTCAAAGTGTTTTATTTGAACTTGCATCTAGCACTGCTCCACAAAGAATGGGCCTATTTTTACACACACTTAGCTCTCTATTGTCTCCATTTTCACTAAAACCACTAAAATTGACAGAAGAGAATCCATTCATTTTTACTACCAATTTGTAGATGTAGCTATCCAAGAAACTGCAGTATTTGGTTCCAAAGGTTGGCTGATGTACTCTCCAACACACAGGGCTCTCCTTCATCTCCCCCTCTGCTGCTCTGGCCACCTCCTCAAGCCAGATGTGTCCCAGGAGCACCTGGAGCACCCTTTCCCAGTGCCCTCTCCTCGCTGTGGAGGTGCAATCCAGTGATGATACCCAGGCTGCCATGGAGGCTACCACCACACCAGGCCTCTCCATGAGTGCAGGCAGAGCTGTATCAGAAATAAAAAGGATGTCAAATTTACTGTGATTTCTGATGTAAACACATCCCATGGACATGCTCCTGCTGCCCCCTCTGCAGTCCAGTGGCAGGAATAGCTGCTTTGCCCCCTAAGCTTCCCCAGAAAAGTTGGTTTAAGTTTGGCAAAACAGATGGAAAAGGCCTTTTTCATAGAAACCCTTTTATTACTGCTTTTTGAGCAACTTGTCTGACTTCCTTAAAGGTAACTAAAATTTCAAACCTATCCATATGGAAACAGGACTGAACTCTAGATCTTACTATCTGATTTACAAAATATGGGATACAGCGTGCTGGGAGAAGGGAGGGAGAGGATGGGTAGCAAAACACTGCTCTCATTATTGGCTGGTGATAAGATCTCCAGTTTTAAATGCTCTGCATAAACAGGAACAGTGAGGCAAGCCAAATTCCACACTGGGAGATAAGCTGCAGTTTACAGGAACAATTTATTCTGTATATTGAAAAGATCGATCCAATGAATAATTTTTACTTTTCAAACAGCTGCAACCTATCAGGAAAACTTATCTGGTGAAGAGCCCTTGGGGCAATGACTGAAGATGAAGTAGAAGTACGACACAGAAATTGTCTGCTTCAAAACAGAGCAATCAAATAAAGGGTAATCTCTTGATAGATTATGAGTGCAAAGCAAAAATTAAATTAAGAAAGGAATAACAGAACCCTGTGGAGAACGGTTATCCCTTATGGTCATCCACAAATCTGGAGGATTTTTGGGGAAGATTTTCTGTTCCATTTTTGCTACTTTAAAGGCCACTTGCTGATGCAACAAATAACTCTGTCTGCAAATCAAGCTTCAATAGTGCCCTGAAGCAACAGACCAGTTATTCCAAATTTATCCAAAATATTCATGTTCCATCCCTTTCCTGCATGTGCCTTATGCTACTGTTCTGGTTTGTTCACAGGTACATCCCCACTCATAAATGAGATCACTTTGACAGGGTACTGTTTACAGAAAGAAAACTTCACACTTCTGAAGCTTTCCTCAGGGAAAAGGGTTGGATCACTTGCTCAATGCAATACAAATTACCATGCTGAACATGAAAAAAGATGGAAAAGAAACAAAACAAAAAGTCCATAAATCTTCCTTAATTTTTGAGAAGAAAGATTAGCTGAAGATATCCTCAGAGCACATGCTACAGGAACTTTGTCTTTCCCAAAGTAAGAGAAAATGCAAGATCAAAAATGTTTTGCCTTTCCTTCTTCCCCCCTTATCTATTGCAAGCAATGTGATTCCTACTCTGTATGAATATTCCCAAAATATGTTTTATAATATTACTGTATATATACAGTCCTAATGCACGCACATGGTTATTTGCCTAGCACAATTTGTCTCTAAACAGTTGCTGTAAGTCAAGTTTAAAATAATATTTAATTTTTTTCCTGTGACACATTAAAGTGTAACTTTTTTAAATAAAATACAAGTGTTGATGAAACGCTTGATAAAACCTGCAAGTCCTCATCTCACCAAATCGAAGAGCTACAGGCATGCTGTTCTGTTACTAATGCGAAATCAAGCCAGTGTAAAAAATGACCCAAGGGTCAGTTTCCATTTATTGTTAATATTTACATGTCATTCTTTCTGTGCTTTCCAATTATTTGGAAATAATTATTGTTTTTTCAAGAAAGAAGCAAAGAGAATTGTAAATAAAAAGCCACTGACTCTGGATAATGCTGGCCAGAGCTGCAAGCACTGCTGCAAGAGATCTGGAGACTCCAGTCAAGAAACACCTCTGAGAGGATCCTCTGCTTCCTGCTGAAGTGAGATTGTACCTCCCAAAGAGTGGAGCCACTAAGCCCTTGCTTCTGTGGCACATACAAGCCAAACGGTCACAGCACGGTAAACTATTTTCCAGGGGCTTCTTTGCTATTGCAGGCATTCAGGAGATACACACTATAGTCCACCTCACAACTGGCTGTATTTCTGTTCTTCTCCATCCATTAGAAACCTGCTTCAGAACAGGGAAGACACAGAGTTAGCTCATCTTGCCCTCTCCAGTCCAAACTTCTCTTCATCTGCTGTCCTTGGGCCAGTTCTGCAGGGCTACACGGACTACAGTACCTATGATAGCTAATTCAAAGCTATTTTGTCTATGCACACATTCATGGACAGCATCCTGGTACACCTCTCAGATGGGTTCTCTTTCTATTTCCCTGAGCATCCTACAAGTCTGTGTTCATTTCTTGTTAATGAGAGTACACCCATCAGGAGTAAAGGTGCTCCAAGTGGTGTTAACGTGGTTGTGTCAACATCGTCTACAAGAACACTGTTATTTTCCTGTTCCTGTTGAAATCTATGATTTTACTCACAAGGATAGCTCAGTCACCTGTAAGGAACAGTAGAACCCCACTGTTCTCTCTTCATCACTTGTTTACAACTAATGAAGTTGGAATTATTTGGTGCTAATGAACTTTTTGTTTTGAACGGGTGATAGAAATGTTTCCTTCTAAACACAGTAAAATACACAAGTTACATTTATCTTTACACCCAGCCTAATTACAGGCCAGATTTTAATGCTTTTCCTTTCTTGGTTTTCATTTTCTCAGGGAAGATCATTATTGAGACAGCAGCACTTCCAGATACTTTTCAGGTAGAGCAGTAGGGTGCATGGTACAAATACCAATAACACATAAACTCTCATACCTTATATGTGGGACTCTACAGAACACTTGCAGTACTCTGCAGCCAGCATGGACTGTGTCAAAGGAAGATGCAATAGGGACATTCTCACAATTGATGTATCATCCTACCCCCATGATCTACAAATTTCCTCACACTCTATGACCAGATTAAAAAAGCACAAAAAGCACATTTTAGATATTTCAGTACATCTTCTGTCAGCTGTGGCTCTTCTTTTATCAGCTATATTCTTCCTCATTTTCTCCCTTCTCCATACATGGTCCTCATGTCTGGGCTTCAGTCACATTCCAGGGCAGGGAGCAGAGAAATCTAGTTACATTACTCAGGAGACAAACAGCACCTTGTAGCACATTTGATTTAGTTACTTCTGCAACTGTTCTGTTGTTTTCAACAGACATGGAGAGCAGAAGCTTCAAGCTCATCATTACTTTATTTGTTATGACATCCCCTCCTATCAATTGCCTTTTTGATGTGAGCATATCCAGTAACTTCAGCATTTCTTTACATCAAGCTCCATCCATGTTTATCAAGCCACAGTTCAGCACACACCTGAACTCATGCTGAGAAGTGAAGGAGTTTTGGAATGAAAATGTCTCAGTCAGCCAGAGATGTGAATGATGTACTTTGTAGCAACCCACACTTCCTCCAAAGTACAAACTAGAGATCCAATTGAAGCCTTCGAGGCTATTCCAGCGTCAAGAACCTGCCTCCACCAATTTTATGCCATGATGACTCAAGAGACAAAATGATGCTCTGAAAACACACTGCAATGTGTTGAAGAGCTAGAGGAGACCCAAGTCCTTCTGTTTTAGGAAAGAGAGTGCCAGATTACAGACTGAAATAAATCCCACCACATTAAAAATACGTTGTGCGGTAAGCATCACCATCTTGTACACACTCTACATGATATAAACTTGTTTTGGGTGACACATAGTTTATCACTAGGTCTTTCAGATAGGTTGTTTTTTTTTTTTAAAAACCCTCACAATTACAGATGAGATGTTTCTGTTGTTTCCTTAGCACTAGAAATTTCAACTGGATATTTTGAACTGCGAAGTATCGCCACCAGATAATCTCCAAGCCTGACCAACACAGTGTTTTTAACAAGGGCAACTGACTTTGAAACAATTAGGGCACAAAACCATCTCTTCACTGAACCATCTCTTATAAAGAAAAAATACATTAAATCAAACATCCATCTTTCTTCTTGCTTTTTAAACAACTCTTCATAACTTTTCGAAGGTTCAAAACAACTTAATTTCTTCCAAAGGAGTCAAATACAACCTCCTAGACAGCCATCTCCTCATCCCATGAGTTAAACTTCTGCTGAACAGGTAAGAACTGAAGATATGTTAAAAAATTATGGATATGAAAAGCGACACTACAAAACAACAAGATTTGAGTAGATGAATGGACAGTAAGGAAATGCCACTGAAGCTTCTGGGCAGAGTAGAACCTCTCAGGCATGAGCCAAAGGTGCTTGACACTATCTACACATCCATGTTAAAGCATCACTATGGTTGCCAGCTTTCTTTTTTCTTTTTGGCTGAGCAAGCCATCTGCACAGTTGGTGTGTGGAGAAGTTGGGGCTTTCCAAGATCACTGTCCCCTGCATGTACACTGTACAGCATGTGCATGTCAAAGAAATCCCAGGCAAGAATAACTGCACCAAAATTTATGTATTTATGTACAGCTGAGTAATATCAATAAGAAAATGAGAAAGTATGGACCATCTAGATTATCTATTCCAGACAGCAGCCAGTGTTCACTGATAGTGGGTATTAGACTCCATGACCATATATATTTCTTCACCACTCAACACTAAGTACTTCATTGAAGATTCTCCTCCTTAATAACCCCACTGAAGATGAGTTTAAAATAACCTGAGTACAAGGCCCTTCCTGAGTCTGTAAACAATTAAAATTGTTCTGTATTTCCCAGCTCAGGATGTTCTCCTAGGGTACAATTTTCTAACTGACGGATGTTTGCAAGGAGAAGTGGTGGCATATTAGTCATATTTTTTTTTTCATTCATGTAGCATTGTTAAGTGTCCAGCATCCCAATAATGATCGTTAAAAACCCCAACACTAGACCTACAGCTTTGATTTAAACTATACCATGGGTACAAGTCCCAAGGTGAAAAGGGATCTTTCACACATAGATCTGGTGACGCTGCAGCTGGGAATGATCATTCTTGCTGTAATAGCAGGAATTGAAAATGTTTGCCATGGCAGGAAAAACAGTACCATGCACCTCTACTTTGCATTATACTGCACTAAGGCCATCAAGCAAGATGCCACAGTTCACTTAAACTATGTGACATTATAGTATCTTCACCAGACTTTCAGATCTACCTTAAATTAAATTAGCATTTCACCTTTTATCCCACCACCACCATTTAAAGTAAGCTTATTCACTTATAAACAGTTGTAGCACCCAAAAACCAGTAGTATGAGTGATGATTTGTGACAATTATGGATACACAGTGGTTTTTCTTTAAAGCTACTGGGAAGTCACTTAGTCCCCTCTGGTTTCACACTATTGATTCCCTTCTTTGAGGGAAGTGAAAACATTGCCCTTTTAGAGAGATGTCATGAAAAACAAAAACAAAAGCCAAACCAACCAACCAAACAAAAAGTTTATCATAGAATGGCCTGGGTTGGAAGGGACCCTAAAGATCATCAGCTCCCTTGCCATGGGCAGGGACATCTTTATCTAGACCAGGTTGCTCAGGTGTGTCGGGGTCCGCTGTTATGTGTCTCTGCCCCGACACGGGGAAAGGTGGTTGGAACAAATTGGACCAGAAGTTAGAATCTGACCCTGTAACTGAGACAACTGCAACAAAACAATACCAAATCATCAACAATTAAAAGGGGTGGACAACACACAATGTGAGACCAGAGGAAGGCTGATATTCAATAATGTGCGATATACAAAATACCTTTCAAAGTGGTAGAGGATGCAGAAAAAGCTGGAGGCAGCAATTACCACATATGGTTCTATGGGGATGTAGGAGATTTGGGCAAAATTAGTCTGCAAATTATTGCCTTCCCTGTCATTTGTTTCCAAGCAATTTACCTATGATCTGTAATACCATTATAGGAAATAACCAAAATACATATTTACATTTAGAGTGAAATAAAGGCAGAGCTTCATAAACGATCTGGAGATACGAAAACAAACATGGATTAAGAAGTCCTATGAAAATTATTTTTGATAAGGCATTGTAAGCATACAAGATGGTCAATTTAGATGGAATAAAACTGAAGGGAGGTTTCAGAAATATTTACAAGTACTCTTGATCTGGATGCTTTTCCAAGATGCTTTTATCATTAAACATTCATTGTACTATGAAATATATTTGCTCTATGAGTCCAGGGCTTTTTGTTGTGTTTCTATGTGCTTTTTAATTACTTGAATACTTTGTATTGAAAATAATGAAACCATTGACATAATATGTGGTAGCTGAAGAATGCATCTGGCTTAACTCTGCTGTCATCTTTAGTGTTCTTGCTCTGAATTCAACTTTTTTTTCATTAAAAGAAACTACCAAAACTGTGGCCTGCAGGTATCAAAGGGAAATTGAGAATACACCACCCAGCCTCTGGTTAGTACTAGGTCCATCTTGTTCCCCAGTTTGGTCTGCTAGACAGAAACACTTCCTTGGTAATGTAGTATTTGTGTTAGAAGCTGCTTAGAAAGCCAAAATACAACAATACTACACAGACTCAGTTGCTGAGTATGTTCTTGTAGTTTTCAAATCAGGCAGCAAACCTGCTCACCACCTTTATTTTTCATTATTATTTTTGTCTAGGAAAACACTGCTCTCACAAATATTACAAGTGATAATTACCATGACATAAAACAGCTGGTCACTTATTGTGTGTCTGGCATTATGCTCATGTTACCCATTATCAGACTTCCACAAAGTTACTTCTGCTGCTGAGGGAAGTACAACAATTGCAACAGTCACCAAAAGAAATCACACAAAACATGATCTTCATTAACACCTTCACCACTTTCTATACTGTGCTATGCAAGCAGTGTTCTGTATTAAACTACAGATGCATGTTGTAAAAATCTTCCAAAGTCTTACTGAAATGTCCATGTTACACTGGACACTACAAACCTTATTTCTGTTTCCATCCATCAAAGACAACACAGACTTTAATGACAAGAAGGCATCGTTTTCCATTACAGAATTCAATTATCTTCTTCCTCTCAGAAAAGAACTGGACTCTTTTCCACTATTAGTCAACAAAGTACAACATTTTCCATCTTTTATTTTGTGTTTTCATACAATTTGCAATGGCCTAATGGTCTAGTTTCTTTGCCTTCAGATCACAAATGCAGAAGTGGCTAAGCATGTGGAATGTTCCCCACTAATGAATTAAGAGTATTTATAGTCAGAGAGGCATTGACATTTAAACATTTAGCTAAAATTATTTAAGGAATTCTCTCCATATGCAACAACAGCACCTCTTTCTTCAGAATAGAGTCTCAGAGGAGCACTGTTATTAGTTTACTCTTAACATTATACCCACTAGAAACACAGGCTTGGAAAGCTGAGAGAACAGTAAATGCAATCACACCCCACTCTGCACACTCTCAGGCAGACTGTCCACAGTTTTCTTAAATTCAAACATCCTTGCCCCTCATCTTAGTCCTTCTGTGATGCTCTGCTCCAGTCTTTCTACACTCCATTTACTTCCTGACACCAGACTTCCCCTAGCATGTCTGTCTTTTCCAACAACCATCAAAGAATTTCAGAGAGAAAAAAACCCTATGATTTAATGAAAATTCTAAGGTTATGGCAAATAAAGACATTAACCAATAAATAAATCTTTTCATAAAACAGATGAAAAGGAGAAGCTTTAGCCTGTGAGCAGCTGCCAGGTGCCTGCTTAACATCTGCTTTTATCAAGTCCTCTCTGCAGTCCTGGACAGCCACAGCCCCCTCCTTGCTGCTCTCTGGGGAGCCCCCAATTAGTGTGTTAGCTGCTTTGGACAAAAGAGACGCACCCGTCATGGAGAGGTACTGAACATGAGTCACTGAAAACAGCATTCACCTGACAGCAGGTTTTAATACAATACAAACATGAGCACTTCCACAGGGGGATTACTTTACTATCCTGTAGATACACTGTTTTGGGCAAGTGGGAGCACTGCAGCTCTACACTATCTTTGCTGAACACCATGGCATTTTGAAAATCTACCAGTTTTATTTAAAGAATAAGCTATCTTGAGAATGTCCATAATTTCTGATTGTTTTTCCCCACAGAAAAATAAAGGTGACTGAATTTATGCTCTCTCCATTACACATCTCAATACAGATGTAGAAACTGCAACGCAGCTGCAACTCTCCAGTGGAGCTGACAGCAGTCTCATCTCTACCATCACCCTTTGGCTTTTAAAAATAGATAAACTATATTATTTCTCTCTTACTTCCCTTCAACAATCTTTTCTTGTCCACACACAACCTTGACTCTTCCCCTACCAAGCACAACTTGACAGGGCACTAATTCCCTTGCCTAGCTTAAGGTAATTTTTGCCTTATTTCGTCTCCAGCACTAAGTCCTCATGTAACCTGCCATTAAGGAAGACGTAGGTAGGAAAGTATTCCTGGATCCCCAGTATGATCCACTGGACACGAGTCACTATGGAGAAGTGTCTGACAACTAGCACAGCAAAGAGCTACTCCCCTGGGCAGTGGGAATTGCTCTCTATCCTTTATGTGACAGGATTTTGCTGTTTGCTCTGCAGATCTAAGCAGATGAGGAAATTTAGGCCAGCATCTTTCTTTAGAGCATGTTGGGAGTAAGGAAGCCCAAGTGATACCAAGTGCATCTTAGTAGGATGTTTCCTGTTTGCAAATAAAGATGATGATAGTCTTACAGCCCTGATCATTGTGGCTGCAGCTTCAGTAGCAGGTTCAACTCATCCCTTGGTCTGCATTGCCACAAAGGTATTAATCTCGGGCAGCACACACAGATCTCTTCCCAGAGTATCTGTGTGCTTCAGGCACAACTCCATACAGACAAAACTATTAAAACTGCTTGACTTCGAACTTTGAGAACCATGGATCTTGCAACTTCGCCAACTAAATCAAATTAAAACCATATTTGTGACAAACAAATTTGGCAAAAAAAAGAAAAAAAAAGGCATTTCTGTGCTTCAGGGATGACTGCTAACCATGAAGAAATACACAGCAGAGCCACTGACTACAACAGCTGGCTGTTTTTACTCATGTTGTGATAATGTACAAGATAATGTAAATGACCAAACTGGAGCAAAATGGGAACAGAAAAATAGAGTGCATGTGCAGACAAAACTAAAAAAAGTACAATTTTATGACTCAAATTTTTGTTGTTGTTGTTGTTGTGTTACATTTCATATTCCATCTCTTGTCTAAGACCTTATAGTTGAATTTTTTGTTCACTGATTACATATAAGATAAAGAATAAGATAAAGATTACATATAAGATAAAGAAATACACATTGCACCCAATGTGTATTTGTCCACTTTAAAGGAATATCTTAAAAAGATAAGCACTGATTTACAAAGCTGGAAGAAAAATCATAGTCACATGTTTGTATCTGTACACGATCCAGAAATGGATTTCCTAACAAAAGATATTCAGCTATAAACAGCAATATGCAGAGCATGATAAATCGCTTAGAAGCAAGCATCTGTAACAACACAGCCTCCAAAGAACATTTCACAAGCAAAAGTATTATTAAAACAATAACACATGCTTTCAGACTGATTTCTCTTGGTCTCAGTTTGCAACCAGAGACTTGTTTTGAAGATGTGAAGATAAACTCAAGGGCAGATTCAGCTTGTGACAGTTTCCGTACGCCTGCTCTCCTGCCTGCCCTCCCTGCCCACTGCTGCGCTGAAGGGATGCTCTGTCACAAGGGATACATCAACCAGCCGACCAGCAAGGCTGTTATGCAACGCGCCCATCTGTGGTTCCTCTGCTGGCACTGACTGCTCGCCCCAGGAAAGCCAAGAGTGTCAGCAGCCTTGCTTTGTAGAGACTCTCCTTGTTCTGTAAATAACGCCAAGGATGACGTTTGTGTGACTCCTCGCTGCCATACCTGGCTCATGAAGAGCAGTGCATAGAGTCCTGGCAGTACAACACCAACAGCATTGTCCCTGGGACTGCAGTACTGGGAACTGGGAAAAAAACTCAGCAAAAAACCCACAACACCCAACAGAACAGGAGATGAAAATGCAACAGCTTCATCCCTGAGCATTTTATTTTACCTGACTCTTCATCCAGGCTGACGTCTGACATCCAAGCATGTTTCTGGCTGAGCACAGATCCAGACCAGGAGGAGAAAGAGAAAGCTGCTCCCTCCTGCTCCCACTGGTCTGTCAGCGACCCAAGCATGCCAGCATGGGAATGGGTAAGACTCCCACTCATTTGAACTGGTCTGGTTTCTGTATTTCTGCCCAGATAACAGAACTGCTGGTAACTGCAAAGATTTGTCTGCAATTTAATGGTGTTTAGATAAACACACTCCTAAGTAACACCTACACTTCAACCAAAGGTGGATAATTAAAACCCAAAGATTTTCAACTGGATAGTGCTGGGTGCAAACACATAGTCAAATTAAAAAAAAAAA
Organism: Onychostruthus taczanowskii; assembly: GCF_017590055.1. Lineage (NCBI taxonomy): Eukaryota > Metazoa > Chordata > Aves > Passeriformes > Passeridae > Onychostruthus > Onychostruthus taczanowskii. The sequence goes on from NW_024501459.1 coordinate 14,023,306, forward strand.
AAAAAAAAAAAAAAAAAAAAAAAAGAAGAAGAAAGAAAAAAGCTTTGGCCAACTTCTGTAATTCATACCTTCCTTCAGCACACCTCATTCCCAAGCAACATACCTGAGACAAATTTAAACATCTAAAATGTGAGAAGACACAAGTGCACCATAAAGCTACATGTGCTGGGCTGTTTAAGTATATTCATGTGCTGTCAACATCAGCAGACAAATGTTATTTTGGTATCCATTCAAGAGGGCCATGTCTGAACCACCTTAATCACTTGATGGTGGATGTTCTATCAAAAATGTTATCTTTTCAAAATACCTAATGAAAATCTAAAGTAAAATAGAACTGTCCTGTTGCATGTGTGTCCACACTCATGCTTCATCTAGAATAACAGTAATTTGGGACACACAGCCCAGCACAACATTGTAAGGACCAGTTTTTCAGAGAAGTCTTTAGGTGAATACTTCCCCAAAAAAAGTTAAAAGCAAAAACACCACTGCAATCAGTTGTTGCAATCAATGTGATCAACACAGCTTCATGCATCACTCTTAAATCAGAGAAGTGCAGAAGTAAAGCTGGCTTCACCTTTCAGCCTGAGTTATTCAGGGAAGCCCAAATGTCTTGCACAATTCTGCTGTGGCATTATTGTCATGATGAACAGCCAAGATTTCAGATCAAATGAATGAAGTAATCAAAAAAGTAATCACAGTCTTCATTTTTTGACTAATCTCCTAATATTTTATTCCTCAAGAATAAGCAGTTTCTTACTCAGTTGATTTTTTTAAAAATACCACTATTGAAAGAATCAAAGAAGATTCACTAGAACCAAAGAATATGCGACTTTAGAAGTTACCTTGACATAAACATTCGCAAGTAACTTAAGTTACTCACTCACATGGAACATACTTCTATATATAACATGGAACCATACTTCTTTAACGTGTACAATACGTTCTCTAACATTGCAAAATGTTTTCAAAAGTAATATCCAGTATTTCTGAGTTGTTATGAGTGGGTTGGAGGTTATTACAATATCAGTCAAGAAAAAACAGCATTTGCTTCAAAAAGTGGTAGAAGAGAAACTGCTATTAAAGAAAGAGACTTTATCTAATTATTTCTGGCAAGGATCTGCATAACATCTGTTCCCAAAGCTAAATCACAGGGACAAAAGTCTGTGGGGTCAATATTTATTTTTGTTAACATGAGCCTCACTTCAGCTTCAACTTGCATGAACAGAAATCTGTAAAAAATAAACATTTAGAGAAGCTTTTTTGCAGCCAGAATTTTTTACTGTACTTTAAAATCCAGCTCTGGAGTATCCATTTTCCCAGCATTTTTCCCCATGGAAGTTTTTGTCAGATGAAAATCATGCACCTTAGAAGATGACACTCAATAGTTGTATGCATAGTCCAGAGGATTTCAGCACATTTACTGATTGCATTCTTCCACATTAGACTGCTGTGAGAAATCAGTAGCTGAAATTTAGTTTCAGCAGCCTACAGTCCTACAGAATTAAAACCACACATGATGAAAAGGGCACTCTTTTTGGCCCCCATACTTGCACTCAAGAAATTTAATTAAGTTATATGTTGCCTTTTTCTTCTCTTAGTTAGAATATAATTTGACAAGGGAAGCTTAACAAGGTGAACCTCAGCTTGCTAATGTGGAATGATTGCATAATGCTTTTTAGAATCCATTTATAGGGGGAACAAGAATATAGTTATTGGTGGAAAGTGCAAATAAATACCTGCTCCACTCAGAAATCAGCTGACAGCCCTGGTGACGTGCTACTTGATTTAACTGTCATTAATTTTCCCACTGGAGAAACTCCCAGCAGGGAACACAAAAGATTCAACAAGAAGTTTCTACAAATATTTGGCTCCTTTACCCAAGCAATCCTTTTTCCTGTGCTGCTTTTAAGCTAAATGTGCTAAAATCAATATTTTTGCACATGACTGGCTATTCCAAGCCTTGTGGAAACAACCAAAACACAGGGTACCAGCAGTGCACTGCACGAAATGCTTCAAGAAGTTCCCAAATTACAAAATCAAATAGTCAGCTAATGAAAACAATGTATTTTTTTCAAGTTGTCATAAATACAAAGGATCTGATCCTGTAAAATTTAGTTCACACCAGGAATTCTACAAAAATTAATCTTCTTTTTTCCCCTCTAAAACAGAACCTCCATCAAGCTAGAAAATGCCTGTTTGGCATTTATTATAGGATTAAAATGTATCAGTATTATGACTTAAGCCCTATAAAAGGGAGTTTGATGAACTACTTCAAATTTATTTATTTATCTATCTATTTAGGTAAATGAAATGTGGAATTAAGCAACAGCTGAGTGGATAAATTGCCATGCATTTCTAAACCAGGAGAAAATGCTCCAATTAATTTAAAACACCATTCTGCAAACTGAGTACTAGAAATGGCCAGATGCAAATGGGTCACTCTGAAACATTCGTTTTCAAAATGTGAGCTCCTGAAAGAATAACTAAATAGGAACACAAATTAAAATACAGCTGCACAACAGTATTTATTTATTTATACACACACAGACACACAAGTCAGCTCCAAGTTGACAAGCTGAAGTCCCCCTAAGTGAGATCTTTGGTGCTGGGGAGAAGGCAGCACAACACCGCTGCTTTCCATTAATATGACAACTGAGGATTAGGCCCAGGCAAGGGACCACTGGGCACAATGCCAGCAGATAAAGTTCAAACTTGCACCCCTGTCTTGCAGACAAAGATCTTACAACTGCAGGAATCTGGAAATCTCAGCTGCATCTCAGGAAATCAAAACCCAGCCCCAAATTAAAAAACTGCACCCTGTTGAGTTTGTTAATAGATGAAGCCAAGTGGTGGTTTCCCTCCTTCCACCCTCAAACCCATCTCCTCCCATTACACCTATACCCAGCAGTATCTTGAAAATACAGCAAAACCCAGAAAAAATATTCAGATGGCTTTAGTAACAAATCTAGGACACCCATGCCTGAGTTTAAGCTTTTAAATGCAGTAAAATATTGCCTCCAGCTCGATTATTTAGCTTCCTGGGTACAAAAAGGGTGTGGTTGAGAGCATTGAGTATTCTCACTCTCCTGCATGTAATGACACTTGATTTGTAGCTCCCATATGCTTAACTACTGTAATTGAAGGATGCTTTTTAGACACAGTTCTGAAAACAATTTGTATCTGTATCAAGGTTAGCAGGAAAGCAGCACTACCTCTCCCTCTGCATCCCCTGCTGAAAGCTGCACATTTTATTCTCAGTGCTTAGAACTGTATGCTTTTTGGTGCAGCACCCAAGGCTGCTCCAGCTGTAGGATCTGCACTGGAAGTCCTGGTTTCTTTCAAGAAATTCTTCTCTTACAGAAACCTTTTCACATTTGGAAACAAAATGTCTTTAATGCATCATCAGTATGTTTTAGAATCTACTGCCATAAGCAAAGTGTCTTTTTAAAATAGTCCTTTTGAGGATTTTTAAAACCAAAATACATGGGATATATGACATGGAGCTTCAGTTAAAGGATGTGTTAGAAATACATGCAAAGCTGTCTGACACAGGGTGGGATTCAGGTGCTGTATGCCTGCACTCCTGCTACTGTCAACAGAAACCTGGTCACAATAATTAGCAAAACACAAGACTAGATGCTACCAGTAGGGTTAAGCTTGAGCTTGCCTAAATCTAAGTATCCAGCATCTTTGACATGCTCTAGCATATTCTCCTCTGTCTGGCCCAGCCATTAGCTGCTGCATGAGCCACAGACAGAGCTCCACACGGGCATCTCAAACACCTGATAGCCCTAACATGGCACTGGAGTTGGTTGTGCTGACCAACTCCATCTCCCACTTCTTGTTTCCTTCATGTAAGATGAACTGATCTCAAAGTCAACTGGCCTCTGTATTGAGGAGATATCCTGACCACAACAGCTTACACAAGACTTATATTCAATCCTCTGAAAGGAAGATGCCATTCTTAATTAGTTTTTTCAGTATAGCAAAATAGTCCTAACTTTACTTATGGAAAGGCAAAAGAGCAAAGGAGTTTGCTCAGCATCAGCCACACCACCACAATCAGCTGGTGCTACAATTCAGTTGTGAAACCCAGAGCAGATACCCCTCCTTTGTTACCCCTGGAACCAACAGCATCCCCAACAGCATTTCATAGCAAAATAGTTAATTAAACTTTACTTCCATAAATCAAGGTGTGGGCTTGTCTCAAAACTTCTACATCTGTGTAGCAGCCTTATTTTTGCTTTTGTCTCTGAATGCGAAGATTAAGTTTGTCCTTGAGCACGGCTGTAAAAAACATGCTGTAAAATACTGGAAACTAAATAGTGTTTATTGAAGATTATGTTTTTTTTACAGAGGGACATGCTGGGTTGTTAGTCCTGAAGTCATTCTGAATTCACTTCTGAATAAGTGTATTTTGGCACTGCTCCCATTCATGGTGTGAAATTAAAAGATTACTATTTTGAAAATATACAAGCTGGCATAATATACAATTTGTCTGTCACAGATAAAGCTGACTACAAGGAAGCCAGCACTTAAACTGCAAGTCTGTTTGTTATTCTACAGACTTTCCTAATGCTCCTGGAGTGGGAGAAGGAAAGGAAGCACTAGCAGGCTCCCAGCTGAAACATTTTATAGGTACTGAAGAGCTGTTACCTGCTGCCCATGCTTCTAGAATATTTTCATGAAGTTGAAATGTATCCTGCATCTTCATCTGTTCAAGTTATAGAGTCTACAAGAATTACACCAAGTCCTTCCACAACTTCAGTAGCAGAATTCTTTTAAAAACCTACCTGAAGGTAGAAATACCTGTTTTGTGTACAAAAAAATATTCTTTTCCCTGCAGAGAAGAGGACAGCCAGTGCAGAATTGCCATACTCTAACAGGCTGCAGTAATTTTTAGAAAACAATGATTTTCTTACTGGGCCACTTTTTGGTGAACCGACTGACAAGCCAGCTTGGCCTTTGGACTGAGTTGTTTTCACCAAGTTTGAGTATTGTTGCCCAGCAAATAATTAATCTTTTTCTTCACTTCCAGGATATTCAGTCTCTCCCCAGAACCCGAACGCAAATCTGAAAGGGGGACACAGTGCTTTTAGAGCAAACCCACTGCTTACCTCTATTTTATTTCAGATTTCTCTGTATTTGTACTGCTTACTGTTCTACAGCTACAAAGACAGATGCATCTATAAGAAGTGGCTAAAGCACCTTACATCATGAATAATGAATAATCCTATAAAGCTGTTACAGACAGCAGCAATATTTAGAGTTTAGAAGTGCAGCAGATCACCCTATCCTCAACTCAGAAGGGAGAAGCTACAAGGTACATAGAAGAAACCAAAATAATGCTGAAGATTCATCTTATTTCTTAGAGGTGTCCTGAAATATTTTCAGATGCTAGGCACAATTCACCCTTTGAAAATGACACCTAAACCTAACACCTTAATCTTTAGAAATATCTGGTAAAACGCATTTCTGAGGAGAATTCCACTACTCTAACTATACAAATGCAATAACAACTCTAGCCTGCAGCCAGGCAGGAGGCAGAGTACAGCTGATGCAGTTCCCAGGTACTTTAACTGATTTTCAAATAGCTGCTCTGACCCATTTGCAAAATGGCATGGTTTCTGACAAACACCCAGACTGGACTGTGAGATATTTTAGGATTTAGAATTTTTTTTTTTAATTTCTGTACAGAAAAGCTTATCCTATATATTAAACACAACCAAATTCATTAAGATAGGGAAAGGCAAATCTATTTAGTTTTCAGGTACTTTCTTGTGGGTTATTTAAAAAAAAAAAAAGTTAAATAAATAAGTAGTCTTAACATGGACTGTAGAAATAGAACATGCTTGTTCTTTTCTAACAGCCCAAGTTTTAGATTTAAACTCCTATTAGAAATTAAAACCGGTTATTGAGGGGAGTAATACAGTTTTGCCAGAGTTACACTGCATCTGAAGAAGAAATATACACACATACACACATTAGGTCCACATACCCACCTTCCACAAAAAGGTAACTCAGATTCCTGCTGAAAACAAGTAGTGCAGGAATGGGGGGAGGAAAAAAAACCAAAAACCTGCTTATATTTTGGGAATGGCAGACATGCCATTCTCCGACAACACTGCGGAAGCAAAATAGAGTTTTCACTCTTTTGTTTTGCACTGATGCTTGTTTTTATTTAGTAGAAGCTCTCCTAGGTCTTTAAATAATTCATAATGCAGTGCCCGTTGTTCAGTTCTAGGAGGGAGCCTGGAGAATGTTAATCAAACCAGAGATGAATTGGCACAGCTGTAACTCTGCAAGGCCCCTCCCCGATGAGCTCATCCCCTAGCAGTGCAAATTAGAATGACATCATGCTTGCAAACCACGGGTGCACTCACACTGCTCCCTGTCTCCTCCTCCCCGCACAGGATTTCTCCTACTTTTTCACGCAGCATTTTTCCCCCGAAAGATCATTATAGTGATGTAAGTAGGTAGAAGGAACAGAAGCTGGAGGACCTGCATTAAAATCCTGGGGTTTGTTCTCTTGTATCTGTTACAGGTCCAGAACAGACAAGAAATATACATCTTTCTATTTAGAGAAGAATGAAACTGTGTTATTTATCAGTCCAGCTGAAAAAAACACCTAAAAAACATTAGACACATGCCTTTGAACAAGATCTACGCGTACTTCACAGAGTACCACTTCTACTTGCTTTCTTACAGAGCATGCAATTAGATGACCTTTGGAGCACAAAAACACTCTCAAAACTAGGTCTCAAAGAGATATATTTGTAAAAGAAAATGTTCATACAGCCATGCTGCTGGAATCTCTCATTTCTCTAACCCTGTTTCAATTAGTTGTCAGACACTTCAGGCACAGATATAAAAATATGCAACAGAGACAAATAATCAGAACCTATTAATAGTGGGTAACAGATAAACTGAACAGTTAACAAAAAGCCCACTGAAATAATGCATGGGAAAGAAATGGTCCAGGAACAATTTTGATACAAACCTGCAGAAATCCAAGGTGTTTTCCTATTTGTCCATGAACAGAAGGGCCAGCTGCATTTGTTTACTTTTATGAATATGTTAGCCGAGGTCCATAACAAGCTTAGTAACTTCAGAAAGTACAATAAGCATTAATATTAACAAGCTCATTTAGGTCTATTTCATGCTCTTTAATAATTAAAGTTATTATTTACTGGAGAAGTTTATAAAATTACTGATTGCAGTAGAAAGCCCAGCTCAGCTGTCTGATGCAGCCAGCATACCACTCAATGAAACTAAATTGGGAACACCTCTCAGTCTCATAGCATCCACTGGTCTGGTAAACAGCCCATGCTAAGATCAGGTTTCCTCCTTCTCACTAAGGAGATACTCTATAAACTCCCATATGAGAATATAATGGGGAAGAAATATAATCTAGGGAAATTTTTAAACCCTATCACATATTCCTCAGAAAACACATAAAAAGTATGCTTTCTGCAATTTTGAAATCTTACTTTTTTTTTCCCTTTATAAAAGTACTTGTAAGAAACAATTGAAGTCAACATACCCAAAGCTATGTAATTTAGTTTTAACAAGCAGTATCACCTTTTAGTCCAGACCAAAACCAAGTTTCTGCTTCCTGTGAATATGACAGAATGTGGCTGCAGGAGGTTTACAGGTTTGCTAATTATATTTCTGAACTCCTGCATTTTCTATGCCTCATGTTGCCTGTTGAACTGTGCTCTCTAATATCCATAGTTTGATGAAAGAAACCAGGCACACGGTGATTCTCAGTGATGTCTGAAGAGCTTTGCAGACAGCAATACAGAGGAAAATTGAAACAGGTCTCTGAAGGAAAAGAGTATAGCTTCTTAAATGCACAGAAAAAAAATAGAAAATGAGAAGAAATCAACCACAGACAAACTGCAGAAGCAGCACACTTGACAGTGATGAAGGATGCAAGGTAGCAGGATGCACCCAGAAGTCATTACCACATGGCCTCAGCCAAGATAAAAGATGTGCCACAATACAAGAGATCTCCCAGCCATGCAGGAATCATGGCTGCTCCCCGGGGAACACAACTGGGATATTTCTAAAGTGATAGAAATGCTTGAGAAGTACTTGGAAAAAGCAGAAGAAATTGGTTAGAGGAGGGCTGGAGAGGAGTTGCAGAGGGACCATTACAGCTTGACACAACCTGCCTGGTGTGAAAGCAGAGGAGCAAAAAGATCCAACTCTAAGGTTAGAGGACTTTTTTAGCTTAGAGAACTTTAGTACTACAATTTTGCATAGCATGTTTAGTGTCATTCTGGATTAGGACTTTTTTCAGATACCAACAGAAAAACAAAACTGAAGAGGTTCTTTGCTCAATAAACTGTGAACTAATTCTTCCATTAACAAGCAGGACACCTTGTTATTCCAAACTAATACAAGTTAAAATTACATTTTCAGATATGAGAGTAAGAAACCCAAAATACATACACCCAGAAAATAATAAATGCATGAATGAACCCATACTTTAGCTATAGACTTTGGAATGCCATAAAACAGTGCCTGCACAAATGCTTAGGATCTTCCTTCCATCTCTATTCCAAAGAATCCTGCCTAGCATTCCTATGTAAACAGCTGCACATTGATATGCTCAAAATTTCAAAAAATGAGATTTCAGCAGAGAAAAAAAGCCAAAACATTCCTTCTGATCCAAGTGCAGATTTTGAATCTTGTAACCAGACTCTGCATTACGAAGAATAGGAAATCTCCCATGTTAGCATCAAAGTCTTTGGTAATTAGCCCCCATAACCAAATTCTGTAGCTTTATTCTACCTCATTTTGAGGAAACATACTTATCCTTCCATATTTACTCATAATGTCAAACAGCTTGTACCTCTCCCTTCTCCAAGCTTCCCCCCTGCCCTCAGCTCCCATGTGGATGCTTGGAACCTGGACAAAGTCTAACAAGAAACTTTAGAAAGTTTAGATGAAACAAAAACTGTTTGATCTCTCTATGCTATCACTTTGCCCAGAAGATGGTAACAAAATGTGCCAGCAATGCCTCTGCTTAAAAAAAGAAATTTTAGATTTGTAATTCAGAAAAAAAAAACATTTAACCTAAGCTCTTCCGCATTTTGTTTCCATCTGCAAGTACAAAGCAAGTATTTAATGCAATCTCGTGACTAATGGCAAAAAGTTTTAGCCCTTAGTGCTTGATAAGCCTCTTCAAGTAGAAAATATATACAGGAAAAACTACAATATGGAAAAATTCTATTGACATAGAAGCCTTGTTATTTCTGTGGCTTTCAAAGGATATACAGAATGACACCCACTTGGACAGTCAAAATGATAGCTGCACTTTCATTACTTGCTATTAATCTTTTTAAAATAATCGAATTCTGTAACAATTAGTCTGAAAATCTGTGGAATATAAAACATCTCGTCTGGGGACTGTGTACAGGCAAATGCAACTTACAATGGTTTAAAGGATGGTTTAAAAAAAACCTTCCAGAAGTTGCATGCAAACCTTGCTTATGTGGCTTTTTAAATAATGGGATGTGTTAATTGACATTTCTTTGATCTGCATAACAGAAGCTCAGAACCAAGGACTGCTGCCAGTTTCTCGCAGGCAGGGATCTAATCCATAAGATGCAAGATGGGCAGGTGCATCAATACCAGCTGCAAAAAAGAGGCATGCCCAAAAGTAGAAGAGGGAAAGCTGTGGTGTAACATCAGGCAGAAGTGGCACTTCAAAGAATACCTGAAGATCTCTGGAAAGATCTGGTTGTGCAAGCCATGGACAACACACAGCTGGATACAAAGGAAATGAAATATATACAGAATATGCAAGAAAAGGATTTTTGGATGAAATAACCAGAAAGGCTTCAAGAGCTATGATGGTTAGATGTAAATAGAAGTGGACAACAAAGAAGGATAATGAGCAAAGAAAGGGCTATGTGCCAGGTGGAAGTAAAATCATGGCTGAGAACAGAATCTTCACCCCAGTGTAGCTTCCAGTGGACTAGGGATGTGAAAATGGAAATGAACAGATCCCCAAGATACAAAACATGCAATCTGTAAAACAAAGCTCTAACAGACATGGAAGCTTCAGCAAAGGTGCTGAAATGCCAGTGGGCAGAACAGAAGAGCTCCCTGGCTAGTGCAGAATTTCAGAAACCATCAGAAAAGACAAAATTGCACCTTCTCACTAGGCATTTCATTTTCTGCCTTTACAGTTTCTCTTCGATGTGCTAATGAAGCACTATTAAATATTGCTAATAAAAGAGGAAAGAGAAAATCATCTCCGTTCTTGTGCTGGCCTGATTCAATGGGGAAAATCACCAGTTCACCAAAGCAAAGCTCTACTCAATGTAAAACACAATCAAGTTACTGTTGGTTCTAAATATGCTTACTCTCCCGTTAAATAGCACCACCATAATCAGGAGGAGGATTTCTCTTCTCTTCTAAGCTCTGCATGTAAGAGAAGGTTCATATTAGTTAAATGCAGCTTTTCCAGTTTCAATAAGATAAGGAATACTCTGTTTGGAGGATCACCATTACTCCAAAGTTAATATAATATCTGGTGCTAGATAAAAAACTGCAGGACACTAATACACTGCTTCAGACCACCACATTAGTCATTTACCACATTTTCTTCAGCTGATTTATCCCTGGGTTTTTTTGTCTAACAGCAGACAGTCATATTTCAAACACAATTTTGTTTTCTTTGTCTCTCCATTATGTGGACTAAAAATGATGAGTTTATCTAAAGAGATTAGAGTCTTTTAAGTATTTTCATGCTAGTTAATCCTTATGATGGGATGCTTAATTTGGAGAGTCTTGCTGAACAAAAGCAAAGCACTACAAGAGACCAGCATACAGAGTAGGAAGCACTGATGCTGCAACAGAGCCACTTCTACTGCAGTAACTGTGACTGACATACATTCTTCTGTAGTACTGTTTATTTATATAGGAAGTATATATAAATATATACTTTTAAAATATGCACACATGCTCTACACCCCATTTTAACTTTCCCATTTCTAGTAATTCTTCATGTAGCTTGCATAATTGCTGAGAACAGTACACGTGCTTTGAACCCCCCCATCTCATAGAGGCAGAGGAATCATCCAGCTCATTCCTGTGGCTTGAGCTGTGGAGAATATCAAATGCATGAACACATATTTTCTTCCCCAAAAAATGTACACTCTGCTATTTACTTTTATATTTGGATGAGGTGCAAGGGTTGGTGTCACAGATGCTAAGCTCTTCATAAAGTAAGCTACAAAGAAAGAATGAATAATGCTTTTATTCTTTTAAATCTCAACTGCTATGAATTTCACTGTTCTGTTTAAAGACCAATATGACTGCAAAATGGGCTTTAAACCAGATAAAAACATACAAATCTCAGTTCTTCATTGCCAAACCACTGTTAAAATTTGCTATTTAACACCTTGTCTGGACTGATCAGAGAGACGGGCAATAACCTAAAATTGCTATGGTGCAGCAGGACAGAGAGTCAGAATGTACTGCCAAGGCTAGCAACTCCTTTGTGTCAATCTAGACAATTCACTTAGGCCACCATTTTCAGAAAGTTTTGTGTCAATCTAGACAATTCACTTAAGCCACCATTTTCAGAAAGTGGATGATTCAGTTTGATAAATTCATGTCCAAGTCTCACCACAAAATACCTGGGACAACTGCAAGTCTGGATGTTCAGCTGCTTTAAAACCACACTTTACATAATTTGTGTTAAACACCCGAAGATAAAAGGTTTTAAATAAATAAATTACATTTTCAGAAAACATGCTTTTGAGCATCATTTGAATCCAAATACAAGAAAATAAAAAGTAATTTACCATGTAAGAGAAACCAAGGACTTTTCCAAGTTCATTTGGCATAAAGGCAGGAATGGCACAGATTTTTTTAATAAGCATGTAAGACTTCATATGGAGTAGAAGGTATTTTGCTTTGTGTTTGGATCAGAGGTTTTTCCCTGTTTTTCAAGACAACTTTTAGGCAGAATTTTGAACAATGGACTTCAGATGGGAAGTGTAAATGGGGCATAAAAGTCAGAAAGAGGAGCTGGCTGTTGGGAATTAAAAGAAGGAGGAGAGCAGGGCTAGCCGTCAGGAAGTCTCCACTTCTAATCCCAGTACATCCCCTGCCTTGCTGGGCAGCCACTTCCTCCTGCTGTATTGCTTCTTGAACATCTTTGAAGTGGTTTTGCTTAGTGTTTGCAGTTTACAGCATGTTAGTGTCTGTACAGCACTGAATCATAAAAATGTCGCACAAAGAGCTATTACTTTTGCTGTCAGCACAGCTGCTATCCTATACACACTGAAGCAGATCTTTTCCCCTAAAACAGTCATCTCTCCGTGCATGTCTGAAGTTCAGTCAAAAAGCAAAAAATCATCTCTCCTAAATTACACAGCACATTAATTAGCTGTGCTGCAGTACATAAGTACATAACTGTGCGCAGACACAGACAAGGGAAAATAAATGGGAAACTATTTGCAGCAAATGTAGTTAGTGAAACAGCCATTATTAGAGCAACTAATTCCTGGAGGACATGAGTTTCAACTGCATGATGCACTTAAAAATACCTGGGTAATGGTCCTTCACTTTTAACACTGGGTCATCTGCCCAACCATTCCCAGGTCTAACTTCAACGCAATTCCCAGAGAAGGCAATGACAGAAGGGAAAATAGAAGTGACCCTTGAGACTCATCTAAACCAGAAACTTTTTAAATTCGTGTTCACAAGGTTTTACAGGTATGCATACATATTGATCTATTCTATACACACATATACACGCTTACATAAACATATGCTTCATCAACACTGTTTGCAATCTGGAGTTTGTCAAAACCCATCTAGTGCACCACTATTCAAACAAATAGTAATCAAGTTTCAAAGCTGCACAAATGGATGGTTGCCAACTTCCCTGTTCCTCCAGAGAGTAAAATAATGCTTCTGCTTTATACCTGCTGTAAACAAACTGTGTTCAAAGCACTGAATCCTCAAAGCAAGCCTCCTTCACTCCAGCAGTATACTGCTGTTGGGAGCCTACATACATTTTGGGGGCAAGGAGGTGGGGGCCGAAAGCGCAGCTGAAGCATATTAAGCATTATAAAGAAAGAGAATACTCAGTTTAAATTGCAGAGCTAGCAGTGGTGATAAGACTACTGCTTTGCAAGTGAGCAACAAATATGCCTTCTCTAAACTAGTTCTCGTGCCATTCTTTGGTGGGTAGAAGTGCTTTTCTTGGCTTCCAACCATACATGAACTACAGCAGATTGGATCAAGTCCAAGCTGTGCCCATACAATGCATCAATGTGGAAAAACAAGGGCTGGATTCAGTTTTCAGATCAGGTTACTTGTATCAGCACAGTAAAATGCCATCAATCTCACCTGGTTATTCTACTCACTAACCTCACACAGGTACTCAACCAGCACTGGAGCTCCTCTAATCCTCTCCACTACTATTTTACCTTCTGTGTTAAAACTGGAGAAAAGAGGCAGAGAAGGAAAAAGAATAATAAAACCAGAAAATATACAGATGCTTAAAAGGCATGACAAACAAAATTCCTCATGAGCAACACAAAAACCACAGGCATCTTTGGTTCCTGCTTGCGCTCAAGGGTTTCTGCCACTGTGTGTCTGTGCTGATTGGTGTCAGTCTCATCCCCATTCCAACCCATCCCCATCCCAACCTACCCCAGCTTCCCAGAAGGTGCTTCAATCCCTTGCCCTTGGCAGAAAGCTAGAGCCTGAACATCTATGACACAATGAAATGGGATGATCACCCATGGGATGCTCATTTTCCACTTTATTCATGCAACCTATATTAAAGAGCAATTGGATATATGGTGTCACTTCCAGTATGTGAAACTATGGCAGAGAAAAGAAATAAATAAAGAAGGTTATATTGCTTCCATGCCCACTGGGGCATGGGGAAGAGGCAATGCATGCAAAAACAATGAAGGTTTTAGCTGTAATTGGAAAAAAAATTACAGCAGAAAAAATATTTAAATCCTGGAACTGACTGCCCTTCCAAATGATGACATGCCAACAGGTACAGACTTTGAAAAATAGATTAGACAAACAGTTATCAAAAGGGGTAAATACTACTTATCTTGCATGATCTATATGCCTTATGGAGGATTTTTAACCTATGGTTATTCTGTTCCAATGCTATAAATAATATTATTTCAGTATCTATCATACCTTCTAAACACATCTCTGAGGCAACAGTATTTAAGCTACCAGTGTAGTAAGTGAGCAATTATTTGGCATAGCTGATGATACAGAAAATATGGCAATATACCAGAAATAAAATATGCAGTCATGCATATCCTAAGCGATAGTTTGGGCATATTTTTCAAACAGAACATGGTATGAGTTTAAGGTTGTTAAAATCTGTTCAAATATTTTCCATTAAAACAACATCAATTCTCTCTATCAACAAGGCAAGGCTCTGCAGTAACGACAGACCCATTTTGCCATCAAGACAAACTCTAGCGTAAAGAGTTTACTCTATGCACATACACACGGATATGTTCCAAGGGAAATCTTTATCAATTACCGCCTAGATTTCTATAAAGTCTTTTATCGATTCCATAACCTTTCTTTGCAAGCTGGGTACTGCAGATGATGGTCACACCTTGCTTTCACTGAAATCAACTACGGAGGCTGCACAGCAGCAGAGTCCTTTTGCATCAGCAGAGCAAGAGCAGCCCACTTCATCTACACCGTGGCACTGCTCACTCCCATCTCCAGCCCATCTTCCACAGGTAGCTGCCCTACTGAGTTACAATGAATGACTCTTCACAATAGCCCAAAAATGGCGTAGTTTTGGGTGCTGGGAGGAAGCAAGGTACCTTTAAGCCCATAAAACATAATTTCCATAACAGATACCCACTCACATTTGTGCAGAACTGGCAGACTGGCAGGCTCCTGTCATTGTCTACAGATAATGTGTGTGTATGTGTGTTTTTTCTCAAGTGTAGTGTGAACAAACCCAACTCATTAGACTTAGCAATATATACTGACAAAACTGGTTTAGGAACAGAGGAAATTAGCCATGTGTTCATAATGGTTGTTCTCCAGGCTTTTGGCTGTCTATCCTTCACTTGGCTTGTGGGGCTTGGTTTGGGATTTTGTGTTTGGCATTTTTTAGTTTGTTGTTTTTTTATATTTGTTGTGTTTGTTTCTAGTTAGAAAGACAAGCTTCTTCAAAGTCAAGTGTTTTCTTTAGGTTGTACTGTTTACAGAAATGGGAAACAATTTGTCCCTCACTGCTACATAAAGAAAATAATGTGCATGTTGTTTGTGGCCTCACCACAGGTGTTACTCAGCAAATTTTAATTATCCTGTTGGTGATTTAATGTTGTGTAAAAACATATCCTAGCATGTATACACATCTGCCCTTGCTTATTAAAATCTGTTAGTTTTGGCTAGCTCACAGACATGAAGATACTTCCCACTAACCAAAGCAGATTTTGAACTTTTGTCTGTTGTTCACTGCTCTCTCCCAAGTAAAAACTGGGTATAATCACATACCAAATGTTAATTATTTAATGAAAATAGTAGCAAAAAAATTATGACTGGGTTCATGCATGTAGCTAGCCAGATACTTTTTCCCAGCTACTTCCTTCCCTCTATGAGCTTGCACAGCTCTCAAAAGCCTTCCTTCACAATGTGGCGGAGCAGGGAAAGGTTGCTTGGATATTTTTCCAGGCACACAAATGCAGTTAGTGCCCAATATGTCAACTATGTTATTCCTCTAATTAAGCAAAATACAACATATTCTATACACAGTTTATAGAATACACCACAGAAGCATAAGAAATTTTCCTCACTGGAACTAAAGGGAATGCTTTAGAAGAGTGACCAAGAAAAATGTTAAGTACTTCAAAGAAGGTGAGGTTTGGAGAGTCAGTGGTGGTCTTAAGGGATTGCTAGAGAAGCATACTCCCAGAAGGAACCTGGGCAGAACAAGCAGGAGGAGGAGAATACACAGTGAAAGGTGGCAGGCTGCAGAGCACAGTGAGCCAAGTCTTACAAAGCAGGAGGGCACTCTAGGCCAGATGCTTTCTGAATTCTCATGATATCAAGGGATACATTTAGCTCAGACAAGCTTTAATTTTAAAAAGTAGGTAAGAAAGGCAGAAACACAGAAATGGCACAGAAAATTGCCCTCAGTATAGGAATGAACTGAAAGACAGCTTGCTTTCAGTTTTGAAGTCCAGCTGAAGATTTTATCTTCCATATTTCCTGTTTCTGACACATTTGTAGCAAGTAAGCAAGACAGGTTTCTAAGATCCCTGAGAGGTAAGTAACAAGGGACAACAGTACTTTAAAAGGCACTAATGACACTGAAGTACTCCATGAATTGCAGCCTGTTATAAGGGCTGTATTTTATCAGGCATATACAATAAAATATACCTAGGAGCCAGAATCTCCAGCTGGACCCAGGCAGCCCCTCCATCTTGGGGGGGTGAAATGAGGCCAACATCTCCAACTGCTCTGGAGGCTTAGCTGCAACCATGACTGAGGAGCAGCAGCTGCTGAGACCTCCATCCTTGTCCTACAGAAGGAATCCACAGATGGATGGGTAGCACTGGTAGGTGGGATATCTACTGAGTCGTCATGGTTTCTTTCACAGCAACTGTATTTTTCCCTGGCTCTCAAATCCAACTCCTCACTGCAGAAATGCTGTCTCTGATATTCCTCTGCCATAATAATGACAGGCAAACTCAATTAACACTGTGAGCAGTTTGGATGTCTGCACAACAGGTTGCCAAAAAAAAAATCCAATCCTAAGGGGAAAAAAACCTAACCAAAGATAACTAAGAACATTTGTTGCATAATGTAATACAAAGCTTCTATCTGTAGGACCAGTAAAAGACATGTTTATTATGTCTTAAATCAAGATGTGAAAGCTTGGTTTTGAACTGCTTTAATGTTAATGATTTATTATACATGCAATACTGGAAACTAGTATCTAGTTTGGTAAGACCCATCCTATACATTCAAAACAGATTTTCTCTTCAAGCTTCTTACTGAGATCAGAACATAATAAAATCACAAAATTGTGCATTCCCCTGCAAATAATTTATTCAGAGATTAGCAAGAGAGTAACGTATCTTCCTTTGTAATATCCTGGATTTCTGTCAACATCATCATCAAATATATACCACAGAATACAATACGTGTAACCACAAGCCTTTTTATATGACATGTTTTAAAGGGCTTTCAACATTGATTAGATCTTTACTACTGCTGTTATTATTCTTGTGATCTAAAAGTACTCTAGATAGGTACTTGAAGTAGAAACATTAATTTATAAAGATTAAATATCAGGAAGAAATTTCTCTTGATACTAGAGATGAGCACACAAGTATGTCACCGAACAAATGCTTACCCCCAATTAAAAAAAGTGTGTATACACATCCATAAACATATTATTTAATAGCTACTCTTCACTTACTGTGAGAACTACTCATCTGTAATCTTGGAGCCAAGGGCCCAGTGAACCCCATAAAAGCAACCACCATTATATAAAGTAAAGTAAGCAACACTGAGGAGATAACATAAACATTCCCCATCCTAACAGACTCTCTATTAGAGAGAAAAGAACAAATCATTTAGTCCAAGAGGGCACTGAGAACAGTCCATGACTTCAGCATGCAGTTGTGAGGAGTTAAGCTAGGAAGGAGCAGCCAAAACATTCTTTTTAAAGTGTCAACACACGCTTATAAGGAAGTGACATCAAATCTTTTTTTCAGACACTTTTCATTACAAAGAAATTTCAAAATAAGCCCAGCACATCCTCTTCATCATCTTCTCCCTCCTCATCCAGCCGAGTGAGGAATCTCCTCACACCGAGCCATCAGGCAACAGCACAGTATGTGGGTGGCGCTGTGTGTGTGTGTATAGGAAAGTCCTAAGTGCCTTTTTCAACACCTTATGTCACTGCCTGCCTTCAACAGAAGAACCAATTGGACATACACAATGAAAACAAAAGACACGATCCAAATTAACATACACAGCAGGGAGCATAAGCTTGGCAACACAGGATGGGATGAAAAATGTCCTTCACATACAAGATTAAGACTACAAAGTATTTAACAGAGGTTTTCCTGGGGAAAGCATTACCTAAACACATGCTCTACACTGCATTATAAAGCTGATGATAATGACAGTACATCTGCTACTCATGGAAATATCACCCTCTGTTCTTCCTCAAACAAACAGCCATGACATTAAGTTTTGGGTAACAAACCAAATCAAATTAGGAGCAGCAGTTACAACAACTTACAATACAAGAATAATTTACTAAAAGCATCAATTGGCTGTTGACTCCATTTGCCATCTGGAATATTGCCATTACTATAAAAAAATACATATGTCAACAGAGCAGCAGCCTCAGTGCAGCATGCTGGTGTTGATGCTGCAGAGGACAACTATTTCCATAGGATAACACAGCTCAGTTGTCCAGCCATTTGTGGGCTTCTGGAGAGAAGGAAGGACAACACTCAGATACCTAGAATTTAGTATAATGTATAATTAAGGAAACTCTGCTATTGAATTTTGGCAATTTCATTCTTTACTTTTCCCCTCAGCTCCCCAAGGAGGCTATCACATATGCAGCCACTAAGAGAGAATGTTTTATCCCAAAATGAGAACAAACAAATGTTTCTAAACATTAGTTTTATGCAGAGTGCAAAAATACATTTGCTTGGGAATGTTAAATATTTTTAGCAAAATTTCTAATCTAATTTCATTTTATTAATTTGATGGAAGAGTAAAGAAGCAAAGTACTTTGGGAGGAACCTTTTCTGCTGGGACAATTAGTAGCAGAAATTCATATTCTAAGCACAGTGCCCCCCAGTCCTCTGAGGATGCTACTACCTCTGTTCTGGTCACTGGGTACCTAGCACAGATGGGCTGATGTCACAGCATCAGATCACCTGCAGGAATTGTTATGGCAGAATTTAAAATAGAGACCCATGCAAAACTGCAAAGCTGTTTATGTACTGAGCTTGACTATCATACTTGAAGAACAGAAACTATTTTTTATTGTTGGCTCGAGAAAACTGTGATCAAGGTGAACTTTTGCAAGCTTCCAAAGAGCAGCTATGTATCCAGGCATGGAGCTAGGCTTTCCACATGTAGTACAGGTGTGGTGCAATACCATATTACCGAGTGCTGCTTCAGTAACAAGATAAGATGGCATCTTTTTTGAAAGACTAACAGCTGACAAAAACTTGTAGAGGCTTTATGCAGACCTTGTGTATTTATCATCACTCCTGTTTCACCATGTTCTCAAAATGATCAGGGATTTGAGAGAAAAGAGTTATAGACTATATTAAACTATGCAAATTAGTAAAACCACAAGAAGATGGGGTTCTGCTTCAAATAAAAACAGCCCTTCAGAAAAAAAACTAATTTACACACATATCCTAATCTAGGTACTGATATTTTTAAGTGACTAAGTGCTCTCTTCTTTGACAACACCATAATTGTCACAAACCTGAAGTAGTAATAGGCAAAACAGGTATCTGATGTGTACAAATAATCATATAAATATTTATTATAGTTATTAATAAAAGTCATCTTAAAAATAACCTTTCTTCTATATAAACCACTTATACAGCTATCACACCACATGAATAAGAGTCATAGGAGTTTAATTGCAGTATAGTTTTCTTAGGAATATTAAAAAAAATTGTAACTCCTCATACACACAATGCAAGCATATTACTATAAATAGAGAAAAGCTACACTACCTATCTCCTTTTTTCAAAATGTGTGAAATGAACATTTTCATGCATATGATGCTAATTGAGTTAAGACAAAAATTTCTAAATATATTTAACAAATAACTGTCAGTGATATGACTTCTCTCAGAAAGAGAGGCTTTGTGTTTTTGATGACCTCAGTGATACAACAAATACCACTGAAGAAACTATAATATTTTAATTTTACAGCATTTAAATAAAATTATAGCTATGAACCTAGCTATGATGTGTGTAATCTGTGCAACCATATATAAAGTAGCCCATTCTTGCATGTTTTTCACAGATACACAAGTTACAAGCCATGTACTCATTGACTTTTTTCTTTTTCTCAGCACAGATGGCATTTCAAGAGGAATTTTTTTGTGCCACAGCTAACACAAACCACAAAGAAATTACTCTTATTGAATATTGCCTGCTGTTGAGAAGTGTTTTGAAATTACACTCCATTTTTTAAGGAACTGAAGAGCTGAGAACAAGCCACGCATTCACATCAATGGCCAACACAGAGAGCGGCAGTGCTGACTGAATGCAGCTCTTCACCAACCAGTGCCTAATGGTCGCTGCAGATTAGGGACACATTTTTTCCTCTGTACCACTTTTGAGGAATCCATTGAAATTTGCTTCGTAATGAGATCACTGTCTGTTGGCAACTTCCATCACACAGATAAAATTATGTAGCCTTTTGTACTGGCTACCAGTGGAAGAAGCTTTTTAGAAGAAGTAGGTGTACTTCAACAGATGAAGACAGTTCTTCAAAGCAGTCCTTTGAATATAGGATTTCCTAGAGAAATGGGAAACTTATTTATGCGTGTATATATATACACACAAGCAAAGCCTCCATCTGAAGATAAGTGCCTAAAATAATATGGACTCCAATGTCAGGCTGCAGAACAACTTAGCTTTACCACACTTAATTGAACCATGAAATTTTCACACATTGTATTTTTTACTGGATAGCAAGCTCACAGTTAAAAAATGGAAACTAACACTGGCCAAAAATCCAGATGGCCAAAGTCACCAGCTGGTGTTAAAGTTCCCTCTTCTAACAGTAATACTATGGAAACCTGGGAACAATGAACTCAGAAATGATGACCAGGTGCTGTAAAAGGTCGGACCAAAGAGAGAGACCCTTTGTCATGAGAAATAAGCTTCAGCTGTATCCTTGTTAGGTCTATTCCTGTTAAATCACACCCGGCTCTCACAGAATCAATTATGGTAAACCAGGCTCAAAACCCATGATCACACATAGTTGCCATTATGCCCCATTGTGTGAGAATCATTGTCAAATATGAAACATTACAAGTAAAGAAGAGCAAGAGCATGTGTCTTTATTCAGGAGATTAACATTCCTTCTGCTTTAAACATTACTGGGAAAAATATCTCAAGAGAAATGTCAACTAATACAAAATTTGTGCTTTAAAAAGAAAATTATGCTGGCAAAATCCTGCTGGATAAGCCATCCAGCATATCCAAGACAAGTGATGAAAATAAATTGTACTGGTTATCTGACCTGTTCCTCTAGAAGCTGCAACTGATTGAACATGATGGTCATGGGGACATCAATAACACACAGTCAAGTATTAAATATCTTGCAAGTGTAAAATCTGCCCATAGCACAGCACAAAGGAGAGAAATATGGGAACTGAGAAAACATCCACTGAAAAATAAAGATACACTATGCACAATTTCAGAGCAAATTTTTCTACAGCTGGGAATGCTACACTTCTTTTAATAAACTATCCTACCCAGCATAATGCTGTGGTGCTCTGGCAGTGGGAACTTGTGAATGCTAATGCCTGAGTCCATACCACCAGCTAGGAAATACAAGCTTATTTATAGCAAGATAACCTTCCCAGTGGTCAACCTAAAATGGGGCAGGCCTACTTTGTTCCCCAACATGTTTGAGACTTGATGCATCTCACCACTTGAAAGGTGAGTTTCCAGCAGTTTGCAAGGTGTCAGGAATGCTGACATAATGAGAAGCTGGTTCAGCTATCATGGCAACAAACACTATGTACACCTAGGCAACTAACCTGAAGATGGCCTTCCAGATGTGCAAGGTGACTTCTGGAGTTGTGGTTTGGCTCTGCAGAAACTATGTGCAAAGTTCTATTAGCAATTTAATCTACCATTTTCAAAGAAGTTTTTGCTACACTGCTTTTGCATACTGCAGGCAAATGAAAGGTATCCAGAGCTCAAAAGTACCTACAGTCCTTCTAGAATGCAAAGGAAATGTAGTACTAGAAAACCGCATCAAGAATACATAGGTTTTTAAAATATTCCCACAGACCCATTCTCTGATTGCTCTTTGGATAAGACTTTTTTCTCTGTCATCAGTTTGATCCTAGAAGGCACCACACACCATTTTGCAGCAGACCATGACAAGCAGTTTACTACCTCAATATTAAATATAATTAAGCTTTACTGACTGATTTGGTAAAATTCAATCAAGCTGCACACATATTTAACTAAACAAGTGAAGTAAACAAAGCAACAATTTACTACTTTGATAATTCACTGGCGTATATGTTTGGAGAAGCTACTTTTAAATGCATGGTATTGCCAACTATCACATTTTTTACAGAAACTCTGAAATACAGGAATGACACTGGGACTGGTTTCTGTTATATAAAAACAGCTGTTACAAAAGTTTCTAAGTAACATAAGTACAGAACATGAAACTTAAGAAACAGGAGCACTCAACCTACAGGATTGTGAAAAAAATAGGAGAAAATGTCACACCTCCATGAAAAGCTATTGGTCTAGCTTTTTCTAGCTAGGGGAAATTTAGAGGGCTCAGAAACTCACAGAGCTACAGCCAGTAACTCCGAAGCACAGCCTGATTTCTTGGCCTCTTGTTTTCACTCAATTAAGCTGAAAATCCTCAGCAGCCAACAAATAGTTGATGCCCTCTGAAGCTGCCTCATCAATCCCCTCAGCAAAAATTGTGAGAGATACAGGAAAGAAGCTCCCCCAAGAAAACTGGGGACTAGTCTAAAACAGATGGAGAAAAATAACGGAAGACAATCTCTGAATAAACACCACCTCTGGATAAACAGAAATCACAACGTGATCGGCAGGTTTTTGCCTCTACAAGCAGATTGGGAAGTCCTTCCAGTGAGGTTATCATAGTTAAGCAGATACTGCTTTTGATCTTGAAGTCAGGCTCCTGGAGAGTTTTGGCTATGAAAATATGCAAATGTTTCCATTGGAATGCATGGTGCATAATCAATCATGCCCAGCAGGCCTTACAGATCAACAACACACTCTAATCAGAAGGCTGCCCAGAGCTATGTTCCTGGAGAGACCAGGCAAGAAAATAATTTAGGGATGAAAATACATCACCATCTGTACTATTTCTTTATAATGACAGTCAGGAAACATGGCTGAAATTCATTTTGCCCCAGCTTTCTCTAGCTATTCTACAAAGACCTAAAGAGACAATGTTGGAGAGAATTCTTGGAGGTATTTAATTTACTTTATTTCAATTATTTAATATGTTTTTCCATTAAATTAGAAACTAATTAGTAGATAAAATATAGGTACAGGAATAAAAATTAATTTCACAGTAATAGAGCAGCATTTTTAATATAAAAGCATCAAAAGACAGTAAAATGCAATATATTATTGTCATGGCAAATGTCTGCTTAACAGCAGTGAAAATGAAGAGCACAGCAGCTAGGGTTTATTGCACAATAACTATTTTAACACTTTAAGGAAGTGTTTAAGCAACAGATGTTTAGCTGTGGCTTGTCCTTTAGCAGCACAAACTATGCAGAAAAAGTTAGGCAGTTAGAAAATTTATCTTGTTCTTTTCTTCAGAGATAACAGAGTACAGGAGGGCTGGGGAAAATGAGGATGATGTATCAAGAAGATAATAAATATTTCACAATATTTTGAGGTCATCTAGTAGAAGACTAATAAAAGAAAATCTGTTGATTTATTCAAACGCACCTACCCATCCGAGGGGTAGCAGTGATGCATGCCTAGTGCCTTTGGGAACACCTGAAAGGACCCCCTCTGACACTACTGCATTTAAGTTCTGAAGGGCTTCCAGCTACCATAGGTCAAAACACTTCAGTCTTAAAAGGCATTTAACACCACCACCATTTTTCCAACATTTATTTTCACATTTTACTCAAAAAAAAAGGAAACTTCATCCCTTGCTCTCCACCACCCACCCTTCTCTCCTATCCTCCTTCTTCCAGGAGGTAGAAGCCATTCCCTGCACTGGGTCCCTCCTCACATCCTCACACCCACTGTATCAGCAGTCCAGGCTCTTTCATGTCTTTCTTTTTGACATGCTTTGGAATTATGTGTCCATGATGGTAAGTAACTGAAGAAACTACAAATGAGCAAGAAGGTCCTGTTACCTTCCACACCTCTGCCTGCTGGGAACATCATCTCTGATTACATTTGACCTCTACAGACATAGCTGTCTGAAATACTGGCAAACCTGCCACCAGACTCTCTCGTTACAAAATGGCCTTTCACTACTCAGATCCATGGATCTGGCTGTGTTTGATTGCTGCTGCTTGAACTGGAGATCAACCAAAAGTGTATTTTTCTCTCTCGTACAGATAACATCTCAATTCTCAGAGATAACTGCAGTTCACAGCCAGACCACTTTTTCCAAGACTGCAGTTCTTTATGCATCAAAACTGACAATACATTCAATATTTAAATGAAAAATAAAGAATTCAAGTTTCCTCATTATATCAAATAATTAATTTGCTCAAGCTGAACAGTTCCATTTATGCTTATCTGCATTTCAGAAGAAGGAACACGATTTAGATCAGATAAATTTTGTTCAAAATGACCAACTGAAGAAATGTGAAAAGGGAAGAATTAATGCTGTTAACTGTCATTTCATTTCTTGCACTCCAAAAATAAAAATCATTATGAAAAAGTCATGATCTCCTCCTGTCTTAATCCAAAAGACACTACCAGTACACAACATAACATAGAGAGAAACATCTGTACGTATTTTCACAAGATGAAATGAAAATGTAAACAACGAATTTATAAATTCTGTATCCAATAAAATATTTATTTTACTATAATTTCCATGCACCTGACTACGTGGCACACAAAACACTAGGACTCAGTTAAGATATTTTAACATTTCTAAAATGTCAGAGTCCATAAGCAATAATGAAAGCTCTGAAGCTGAATGCCTCCAAGAAACATTACGCTGGTGTTTTGCTGAGCTGTTAGTTATTTTAGATACAGTGCCTCACGAAGATTTCTGTTCTTATTCATTGAGATCCTTAAAACAGCTAAGAAAAGATGGTCTTTGTTTCATTTTGTGGGAAAAGTGAAGTAAATTTATCCACCTGTTTAACAGCTCTTTTGCAAACACTTTTGCAGAGCTCTTTTGGACATACTCATATGCCCCTGCTAATAATGAATCCAAAGCTTTGATAAACTTCTGTCTCAAAATCACTTAAATATTGTTATGGTTTTAGTTGGATACTGCAAAATGTTATGTTATCTCTCACTTTGGCATCAACAAAATAAATAACAATCTTCACTTTCACTTATTACTACATATGCCCTCTTAACAAAATAAAAAATTTGGGGTTTTTTTTGTAAAGAGGGTATATGTAGCAATAAGAAATTAAGACCCTATTAAAACCCTTATTTGTAAACCCATAATTGTAATTATCCCCCATAATTGTAAACATTATTTGATTAATTCAAGATGATCTTCCGCAACTGGGTATAATAAATCTGCAAAGGCAGGTGGATTTTCTCATCAGAAGAGAGAACAGTCTACTCAATGAGTCCTGCCAGGAAGCAAAGGAACAAGGAATTCACCTCTGGGGAACATGCATCTCTCTCAGCACAGTCCTGGACAGAAGACTGGAAGGGGCCTAGAAAGAGGCAAGAAATGGATGGAGTCTTCTTGGAGAATGTGACTTGCAGATCAAACTGTGCTGCCAAGGAAGAGAGATTGGGTGCTCCCCTTCCCCTTCATTACAACAGCATATATTTAGGAAGATCTCCAAGCAAAGGTTTAAGTGTTTTTCCCATCAGTTGTGGACAAATGGCCCAATAACACCTCAGCTTCAAAGCAAAACTTGAGCTTGACTGGAAATATGTAGCAAGAGTGACCAAAATGTTTATTATGCTATTGAACATAAATTCCAGGTTTCTTTCCTACTTCATCCTGTAATTCTGCTAAAGCTGGAGCTCAACCTGCATGTCTGAAAAGACACAACATAACAGTAATTTTTATGCCCCCAACAAAATACATGCAGATGGAAAGAACAACTTTAGAAGACACCTTTGTAAGTAAACTTTCTTCCTATCATCTTAAGTATCCTGTGCTCACAAGTGGTGTCATAATTAGCCTTAAGAAGGCATTAAAGATGTTTATTCATCCTCTTTTCCAGCTCATTGGGAAAAAAATATCCATCCCTCCAAGGAAGGGTAATCTTGTAGCTACAGAAAATGGGGGCTTGACTACTACTTCAAGTAGATTATCTGCATGAAGTCACACAAAAATGCACTTAAATCCTGTACCTTAGCGGCCTGAGTTGTTAAATGGAAATGCTAACATATGGTTTGAGCAGAAGGTTAGCCTAGGTGACTTCCTGAGGTCCCTCCTGACCTACATGTTCTTGTGATCCTATTTGCTTTGAGATACACAGGATGAATGAGAAGGACACTCAGACATCCCAAGGTTGATTACTAGTGAAAATATCAAATAAGCACCCTACCATTTTCAAGGTTGTAATACATAGCTTTTTACTACATATATATGGGGGGGAAATCCTATAGAAATGCTCATGGACTCAGTGCATGGACATCTACGACAGCCAGAGAAAAATATCAAGTGATCCTGTTCCGGATGATGTGGTAGAACCTGCTGGTTATGTTGGTTTTCAGAAAGCCAACAAACTGAAAAACTTAACACCTGTTTTGACTACAAATTTTTAAAGTAGCATCATAAACTCGAAAGGCCTTTTACTGAATTATGTGCAAGTAAATTTACCAGGCAGATTAAGCAGAAATCTTTACAGACAGACTGATGCTAACATGAACCAGAAAATGAAAAAGCACTTGTCATCTTGCAACACAGAATACTCAATGAGTAGAAAGTGTCTCCAAGTATGACAAGTAAAAAAAAAAACATTTGAAAAATGAATTGCTAGCAGGTAAGATGATTCTGTGTCTAATTTAGAAGATTACTTCTCAGGGTGAAGCTGAGTCAACAATCTCTTCCTCTTAAGACACATCCTCTTCTCCAAGTACCTCAGCTGCAGCACATTCTAAAAGCAAAAACAATGCAAAAGCAACAGCAAGTCCTGCTCTGCAGATGCTCTCATTTTCTGCTACTGGTGTTTTTAATTTCCTAGCACTTCTCTCAAATAAGAAGGTTGTGATTGACTTCGGACTGCCTGGGCACAAACACTACTCTTAGTTCTGTTTACCAAATTTGTATCTAATGTCCCATTAAAAAAATGGCAGGGAAGAAAAAGGAATAAAGCTTAAAACAAAACACAACAAAAAAAATCAAACTCACCTTGCTGGAGGCACATCAATATTTGAAGAAACAACCTTGCGCTTCTGTTCCAGAAGACAAACAGAACGTGTGTTTTCCTTTTCACACTCATGAGCTCTGTTAAGTTTTTTGGTCTCTGCTGTTTTTAAATCTTCCTCCTTTGTGGTGAACAGGAGAAACTGTTGGTCTGGCAGTTTTCGACTGATGTCGCTTTTTACATCCTCCTGTTGAAATGCATGGAAAGTCATTTCACGCTTGATGTTGGCTGCCTGAAAAATTGAAAGCAATTATTAAATTTTCCTTTAATTCGCCTAAAATGGGAAACAACCCACTATCCACATAGGCATTTGCTTCTAATTAATTATTTGAATTAGTGAATACCAATTCTTTGTCCTTCGTAAATTCTGAAATGGCCATTAATTTCTCAAAAATGTAGCCAGGAAAATAAACAATTTTTGTCCACTTGATAAAGCTATCAACCTCTTTATGTTAAATCAAAAAGGTATTCGTACTAGAATGTCAGAAACCAGAGTATAAACAATATATTTTTAATGCACACACATCTGTGCTGCATAGCTATGCAAAAGAAATCCTAGCTGCCTTTCTCCTAAAATTGCAGGAAAAAAAAGCCAGAATTTTTCCAGATTAAACACAACCAAAAAATTAAATCGTTTCCTACAGCCACATACTGGATTCTTTAAAAGCTGTATTTGTAAATAAGGGGTTTTCCAGGAGCAGTAAAATAATTTACTATGATCCAACTCATCTGCCAGAAGGCAAAGGGGAGCAAGTGATAGCAGCAGGATCTCTGTGAGGAGCCATCACAGAGCAGGGACACACACCCAGGATCAACTCCAGGTTGTCTCTTTGCCAGCACTTCCCGGATCTTCTGGTCTGCCACTTCCCACAAGCAAAGACTTCCCAAGCAAATACAAATACACTGCCACTTTGGAATACAATGTGCTGGTGTTTATAAAGCAAATTATTGCAGGGATGCAGGGAAGACCCTGAGAACTCATCAGAACCAAGCCACTCCACCTTCCCAGCAAGCAAAACAAACACAGGACCTAGATTTTTTTGTGAAATCCATTCCCTGGCCAGTTACACTTCCCTGGCCAGCTACAGTTTCACAGGGGCAGACCTATCTGTGAGGTGACCCCTCCAACCAGCCCAACCAACCAAGCAAAATACAGCCCAACAAAGTGGCAGCTTCTCCTGTCTTGAGCAGAGGCACTTCCACACCACATGCACTTGCTCAGAGAAATCCAGGTGCCTTCTAGAGCTGGCAAACTGGATTTTAAAGTATTTGTAAATTATTGCTGATCTTCACATTGGAGAAATCCAAGCTGTACTGTCCTCAGATAGTAACAGCACCAATAAACTGAAATTCCTATGTCAACTCTTCCAACTTATTCCTCCTTTTCATCATCCAAAAAATTAATGAATTTATCTGTGTATATATTTATGTAGTAAAATATATTCCTCTCTCCACAGATCTGTTTGTAGATTTCAAACTTTGGCAGTTACAAAAATGGTGCAAGCAATTTTAAGTTCACAGGAAAGATACTTGCCACAGTAATTTTGCTGTATTCTGTAAAGTGTATCACATCATTAATGCATAACTATTTAGGACTGTTGATTTAATTGTTTCTAGTGCTTCCACTGAGGGGCTTTTAGCAGTTGCTTCAAGATGAAAACAAGAGTTATTATTCTATGAACGTAAACAGTAGAAAGAATTGGACACTTTACACTTCTTCACACACAAACAGATGACACATTACCACGAAAATCTGCCTGGAACACAAAACAGTCAGCATGTGATCACACAGAATTAGAAGAAGACATATAAACAACACAAATTGAATTCTGATTTAATGATTTTTTTTTAAAAAAAAACTTCTTAGATTTACAATTAGCCTTTTTTTGAGTGCCTGAGAATCACTGAAATGCTAAGTTGCCTTCAATTTTCATTAAAACTGACTTATAAGTAATGCACTGAAATAACAAAAAAGCCTGAAAATACCCAAGTTCCAATATCCAGCCCCTAGAAATTATGTAACATCAAACAAGGGTTTACATAAGGCTTGATTTCCATCCCCTCCACTGCTGCATGGTCTTCCCTGCACAACCACACCTTCCTTCCTCATCCCATGGATTCCCACCTCATCCTTGAGTGGGGCAGGAGCAGCTTCCCGTGCTGTGCATGGCACGGGCGCTTATGTGCACAAGTACTGGGCAGCACCAGCAGCTCCCTCCTTACCCTCTACAACCCTCAGTGTGGAAAACGCCGAGAGCACGGAGAGGAGAGGGACAGCCTCCCTCATTTCCTACTCTCCAATGCCAGACTGAACTCAAGTTTTCAGCAGGATGGCTTTAATTAATCTTTTAATGGACTAAGTGCATGACTGTACCAAAGGAAAAAAAAAAAGTATTTTTGTCTTCTATTTATGAAACTTTAGGATTTTACTCAGTTTCAGAAAATATATTGTGGCATACATTGCTGAATTTTCTTTACAGACCTAAGCAGTGACAACAGAAGGTTGCAGGCTCAGACTACAGCTGTAACATAAAGCCATAATAAAAACCAGCAGAATACTTTTACTGTGATACCAGATAATCTATTCTTATACATCAAATGTATCCACATCCAGTTCAAACACATTTCATATGTCAATATGCCACAATTAATAGTCAGTCCCATGCAAGTATATGGAAGTGAGGAAAGACAAAAATCACAGAGCAAATGCTCAGGTTGCAGAAGCAGCTCAGGTTCTTCAGCCAATGGTCAGAAAAAGCAGAAGACCAAATACAATGCTTAGACTAATTCTCTTCCTCACCTTCAGTTTTCAACAGATGCTTGGAAATACTAACTCCTTTCCAAACTTTCCCTTGAGAGTGACTGCATGTAAACAATCTTTTCTGCTTTAGATATAGGTGATCATGAGTGAAAGCCAAGAGTTTTCCTTTATGGGCTTTCTCCAGTAGCTTTCTCCCATTCCACATGCAGTTTTTCTATTTTAATTCATCCATGTCTATGAAAGCCATTTCCCCTTGAGGCACCTGCCCTGTCTGGAAGTCTATGGTGTCTTTTGCTGGAAATCCAACCACCTACACAAGCAGCCATTAATGTGAAGAGTGCTGTGGCCATGGTCATTTGAATGATCAGGTTCCTCACCTCCTGGCAAACACTGATTAATGACCAGGACACCTCAGATTTCAAGCTTTGCTTCACCAGCACTCATAGTTCAGAGATAACACAGACAATTTCCAATATATCTTTCCAGATAATTAACTGTTCTGTCATATTTTATCAATTACTATTTTTTTTTTCATATATCCTTAATATTCTTTTACCCACTTGAATCTTGTGGTGGTCCTTCAAGTCCAGAATGTTTCAGCAAAAATTCTGTGGAAGATTTAGTCGAACCTGTCTAGGCCTGTCTCACAGACAGAATGTAAGATTTTGACACCATTTTATTTCAGCTTACTTCCAATACGTCACATTTCTCCATCCATTGGTGTTCTCAAATTCCTTGATTACATTATTCCCAAATGGTTCAGGTTCAGCTTTTCTTGTCCTCCAAATTTGCCATGTTATTGCCTCCAGTATCAACTACTGGCAAAATTTCTGTCCTTTTCATGTACTTGATGAATTATCACTCATACAAGCCACTTGATAACAGGCTGTTTTTCTATGCAATTCACTGTGTATTTTCACCCTTAAGCCATCAGCAACCTTCAGCTTACTTTCAACAGAGTTCTTTGCAACCTGGCCTCAGGCAACCAACGTCACTTGGAAGTTCAGTCACAGAAACAGGAGCTATGAACCACCTGTAAATTAAAAAAACCTAGTTTTGTTTCTCTCTGCAGTTTCCTCCACCTGCCTTTGTCAATTTCATCTCCCATCACTATCGGGCAAAGGAGACTTTTGCTACTGTGCTCCTTGGAAACAACCATATTACCCAAGTCTTCCCCAGTGGAGCTCAAGCATGGGGCAGTGCCAGAGCTGAGGTCTGATGTGGCGTTACTCCTTCAGTAATCATCCTGCAAAAACTGAAAATCATTTTTTGCTTTGGTTTCTAAGTAAAAACTTTATTAAGAAAGCCTTTCAATTTCTGTTTCAAAGTTGTCAATACAATAGTATATATTTAGATTGAGGGTTTTACTTTTAAGTTAAGGGTTTTACTTTAAAGCCTGATTCATTATTATTAAACTGCAAAGTTTAATAATCCATGTGACAGCTAAATCATTAGCACAGTTACTATTTTCACCAGTATATTAATAATTTTTCATTGCAAAACCTATCTTAACCTGCCTATAGAAAGTTTTATGTGGTGGCATTTTGTCATAACCCAGTTGCTGGTCCTGAACTCCACATCAAGACCACGTGTTGCAATGTAAGTCCTGTCCAAAATGAGCATATTTCACACTGACACAAACTGAGGAATTTAGAGAAGTGTTTCACTATTCCTTGCAAACGATGTGCAGGCTGCAATTTTTCAGTAGTTTAGGCCTTAACTTATGTGCAGTCAATTTTTGCCCTACCCAAGAGCACATTTGATAAGATGCTGACATTGCAGTGAAACCTCAGTCTCCTCCAATTTCAGTTAAATTTCAGCTTGCATTTTACCTTGAACAGCAAAAAAAATATTGATCAAAAAGACAACTCAGGCACTGAATTGCCTATTCAAAGGATCAGCAAACACTAGAATAAGCAGACCTATCACATTTATATGGAAACACAGAGACTCAGATTTGACAGATTACGTATGTCACCCCTTAAGTACAACCTGACTGGACTTTATCACCTTCCCTTGCTTATGGTACACTGCTGCTTAAAAACTG
The DNA here is from genome assembly GCF_017590055.1 of Onychostruthus taczanowskii. NCBI lineage: Eukaryota > Metazoa > Chordata > Aves > Passeriformes > Passeridae > Onychostruthus > Onychostruthus taczanowskii. Next base: position 14,055,436 of record NW_024501459.1, read on the forward strand.
GAGTTATTTATTTTCAAATAGCTCACTAGCATTTAACAGGCATTAAGATGTCTGTGTTTCCTATACAATGGAAGGCATTGAACTCCCAAGAATATTAGCACTGTGACCCAACTGTATGGAAATATATCTTCAAATGTGAAAACTGACTCCTACCCATGTTCTTTCAAATTTCCTATTTTTTTGATGCAGAACCTGTGGATTCAGGTGGGCACAGCAGGAATAGAAATGTCATTTTTAACAGCCTTTGTAACAGACTACACAGACAGATGGAAATACAACAAACTATTGAAAGAACTGGCACACCACATACCATGCCTACTTTGCTGACAGTTTTATAAACATCTCAAGGGTTGATTTCCACATGGCAGCTGTCCAGCTCAACAGAGCACTGCCTCCCACCCCTGGGACTCGATGAAGCACCTGCCATGAAGCCACGCTGATTTACACCAGATGAAGGAGATCCTATCACAAGCGTGACTGCATCTGCCTGACAAGAAACAGGCCTGCAAGCACAGCCTGGGCAGAGAGAGGCTTGCAGCTCACTGTCAAGCAGCAGAGCAGCGAGAGCCCAGCAGGCCCCCTCAGCCTGCTGGGGGGACACTGCCTAACTTCTATTTCTCCTCATAATGTCTGCTGGGATCTGGAAGGACTAAGACGTATGAGAAAGTTAAGTGTGTCCCTTCCACACACACTTTGAATCTCAGAGGATTGAGTAAAGTCAATAATCTTCCAACTGTGGCCTATTTTGTGCCATTATGTTTTGTTCATACAGATAACAAAGCTAATTTTACAATAAAAGCAAAGAAGTACCTCTACAAACCAACAAAACTATTTTACAAGGCAAGTATGTGCAGAAAAGCTGACTGCATCCAAAGCTCCTTATAAACAAACACACTAGTGGAAATACATTTTGGGAATCTAGCTCAGAGTAATCCCACAGTTTCTTAATAATCCCGAAGCTGTTGTCATGTATCCATTTTTGTACAAAGTTCTTTTTCTCCCTCAACCCATAAAGCTGTATTTCCTTTACCTCACCTACACACCACTCTAACTGGACTCAACTCCAGTGTCATTTCATTCCAAAAAAAACCAAGATCCTTCACAAGCCACACTAGGCTGTTTTCCAGAGTGGGGGAGGCAGGGCTGAGGGGTGGTGGTATGTGTGTGGGGGTGTAACATGCTAACTAAAAATCACATATCAAAAAATCCCCCACCAGCAAACACCCAACTCACTGCTCCAATTCTGGCTATTTGCATTGTCAATAGGTAAATAATTTTACAGTGAGTCCTAGGCCTATGCACAATATTAACATTACATAGCTGATAAAGAAGACAGAGTTTTGGATGTGGATTTTTGATTTCCATCGGATTTACGATGTAATCAGTTGATCTAATTCCATCAAAAAACTCTTTACATTAAACACCAATTAAAAAAACCACCAGATTAGACAGATTAGCTATGAGATGCTTTAGCACCAGCCAACCTGCTGTATAACTCTGCTGCTTTTCATAAACAATTTTTTGATTCTGGCTTTGTGACCACCTCTTTCCGTTTTCTGAAATAGATGTAATCATCCTAAGTGTTTGGGACTGCCAACAGAACTCCAAACTGGTAAGAAAACAAAAGTTCCAAGATTTTTTTTTATTAAACAAGGCTTTAGCAATATTTTTGATCCATTACAGAACAAACAGGCAACCCAATGGGGAAGTGAAAGAAGGAATCAATATATTTCAGCCTAGCATGTTAATGGGAAACAAGAATGAAATGTTTATATGTAACATGACATACATTTAAAATGTTCAGCCAAAACAAGAGCTCAATATCTGCAAGGCCCTTTTCAGGTCAACCTGAACAGCCAGGCAATGCTCTGGGAACAGGGATAAGCCACTTTTCTCAACAAGAAAGAAATCAGGAAAAAAGTTCACAACAAAACACAAGCAAAAATGAGAAATACTAAACCTGCTACCAAAATTAAATGCAAGTAAAAAATATTTAAATTAAATCCCTGGAAGGACAAATATTTTGGTTTACTCATATTGCTTCGTACAATATTTCCAGTTCAGGTTCCTGTAACGGGGGGGTTTTTTACGTAAAAAGGCTCTAATTTTTGACATTCAAAAACAGTGTCCTCACTGGAAGGAAAGAATGCATCAAATTTCCATTTTGCCAGAAATCTCTATTCATACTGGAACACAAAGAGATAAGACAGATTCTCATAATGATGCTTGGAAATAATCTGCCCTGAATTTCAATGTATTATTACATTTTCGAGTATACTTTGCATTTAATTACTCGCTTCACCAGCAGTTGCTCATTACATATAAATCATGTTGATCTAATAACTCTAAGCATTTATAAATTGCTGGTCTCTAACAATATAGAACATAATGCATTTTAAGGTCACTGTAAGTGTTCTTTACAATATATAGTACACATTAATGTACAGTAATGTACTATTCATCTTCAACCAGGCTAGGACAAGGTTCCTATCTTCATTTGACTGAACACAGAAAACCACACATAGAATATATTTTCTAGTAATTGAAACACACATGTTAAGTTGCCTGGATTCACAATGCAGTGTTGTGCAGCAAGAAATGGAGTCAGCAAGAAGTTTCTACCCTCCCACCATCCTCACATGTATGTCAGCAATTACCTGGCTAAACCTAGCTCATCAACAAAACCCACATATCTCAGCACCAATTTAAGGTGTTTCTGAGTTATAGAGAATCTACCCAGATGAATGACAGCAACTTTCACTCTCACTTTTGAAATCCAGTACTGTACTGGATACCTGTTGTATCCCAAACAAAACTACCACCATCTGAAATACTGTCAGTATTTCTGACATCTGAAACACTACACTAACTAGCACAGGAAGCATAAATGTTATTAAAGCTGGACAGAAAGGTCTTACTAAGATTACAAGGGCAGAAGCAATGAACACTGGGAATTCATGGTCCTTCCCATATACCATTTTCAGGTCAGAACAAAAATAATTCAGAGACATTTGTGCCTTTTTCTCTCCACCACATCAACAAATGAACGAAGATGTGGAAGTATGGTAGCTTTCTTTCCCATCCCATATGCAGGCATAGTAAGTTCCTCATAGAAAAGTACATGACATAACTTCTAACATTATCAGACACCAACCAGTAACAGTTACCAAATTTTAATACTAATTACTGAAAGTGTGCATATTCTAAATTTGCTTGCAGTGTTTAAATCTCAAAAAAATAACTCTGCATTCTGTGTCCTGGCTATGCTGTGCACACAGGGATGCGACCTGCAGTCACCACCCTGCAAATCCAGCTACCTGGGTTCCAACTGGACACTGGCCCCCCAGGCTTGGCATCACTGGCAGGATCTCAGCAGAACTATTTCAGCTCTGTTTTCCTTTTCTTAAATAAAACAAGTGCCTGAGAAACACGCTGCCTCTAAACATCTAAAAATGTAGACAGTACCTTGGAAAGCCTTAAATGGGAGGAAAGTGGAGGGTCACAGTTGCAAAAAACAGGTTCATTTTTTTATTTAGGAATTCTGTTGCTACAATCTTCACCAAGCATGCTCACCACTGAATGCTTGGTACTCCACCACGCTTTTAGCAGGACTTGCAGCCCAGGAATGGGCAGTCATAATTGCCTTCCCAATTACTGGTTGCACAGAAAGTGAATTTAAAATTAACTAAACCAATTATCACATTTTTTTTCTCACAAGGACCTACGTGCCTGACACTGCAAGTGGGAAGGAAGAGTTCCTACCAGGCAGCAGGTTTCCCTAACCTCTCCTGCAGTGAAAGCAGTGTAAGCAATGCCCAATGCCACCAGAGCAACCTGTGGCCACACAGAGAACAGATGAGGGCCTGGAAATGTGTGCCCTGGGCTGGTCAAAAAGAATAGGAGAAAACCCTGGAATAGGAGAAAAAAAACCCTGGAACAGGAGACAAAACCAAGCATGCTACTGTGGGGTAGCAGGGAAGTTCAAATAAATCTTTTCTGTTCTTATTTCTGTTGCATTACTAGATGTACTTACAAGCTCCAACTAGTGAGCAAAACTAACAAAACATCAAACCAGGTGTTTCCGCTGCACTGACAGAAGTTCCGAAGCCTCATGTCAGGGTATTTTCTATGGTATGCCTATGAATACATATTTTCTACGAAATGGTGATTTTACTTGTAAGAGGTGCAAAAAGGGTCCTAGAATCCAATGGTAAAGTACCTACTGTCTTTGCTGCCCCACATTTTGATTCTGTCTAGATTAAGAAGTTGTACACAACAGCTTATGTAGCTTAATGCAGCCTTGTGTATGGACTGTCTTACTGATATATCAATATGGCCTTTACTAGCTGAATTTCATGTGCAAATAAAATATTTTTAACTATTTCAAGACCACTGCTGAAGATGTACTAGACACTCCCCTTGCTCCTCTCTTCATCTGCTGGTGGTCTGGGATCAATAAGGATGGCAGCAGCTTAAAGAAGTACTACTACTACTTCTAAAATCTCATTCATTATCAAGCAAGTAAGAGCTCACAAAAATCAAACTACAGAGGCAGTGGGGAACTCTCCACACTTAGCAGAAGGTTTTGGAAATGCTGCTTCACTGCTCCTCAGCAAAAAACCTTGATTGGTACATCTGCATTTGAAAGCCCTCCTCCTCTTGACTGGGCAGAGATACACAGTAAGATATTTTTAGTGAAAAGAAAACCAAGTTGGCTTTATTTTCAAGATCTCTTGCAATTAAGATACAGAGGTGTGAGATTTCTGAGGTCAGAAGTTATTGCCTGACTTTGAAAGCAGGCAGCTGAGATGAGATACTGCAGACTTAGATCACTAAAAAGGGTATAGAAATGCAATCCATTTGCCTTTACATCCTGGAACTTTGCTCTTTTTTATTTGTTTGTTTAAATTATGGCATTTCAGTGAAATTAAACCAAGGGAGTTCACAGATATATGCAACTGTTTTAACTTCTGAATGAAATAGGTGCTGTGAATAAAAGAGCCAATGCTGATCCCTGATGCTGAAAGCCTGGAGAAGACATTACAAGACAAAAATTAAGCACAAGTCCTTATCTCCTCTAACAGATCTTGAGCCTGGAAGTAGAAAGCACGATCCCTCAATGGAGTAGAACAAGCAAGAAGCACTGTCTCCAGTAGAAGATTCTCCCAAGTCTGGGTTCAGCTCGAGACAAAATCATGTAGCAGTTTTGCTGTTCAGATTAGGAGAGGCGCCAAAAAAAAGAGTGTATTTTTGTGTCTGACTACACAATAAACAGTATCACAGAGTTACAACTTGTTACCCCTGGAAGCAACAGAATAACATCAGTAAAAACATGCAGAGGCGAAAGGCCACCTTCTCCAGCTGCGCCAGAAAACAGTCCTCTATCAAACCACTACAGGGGTGCAGCAATATCTCACGGGAGAAAAGCCTTCACAAAGAACCTGAAGGACCATCAGGCCCAAAGTAAAGCACAGTCCAACTGCCACATGGCTTCCATCTTCTAAAGGACGAAGGCTTGCTCCATTTCTAGCCTTCTCTTTCCTCCATATGCCTGTCCTAGCTGTGATATCCCATCTTTTCCTCTGCACTATCAAGATGCTTGGCAAGCGCTTCCTTGATCCACCATAACTGAAGGACACCACAGTCTACAGACGCTGCTGCACGTATTATCCACTGTTTCAGTAACCCACAAAAGCACACAATGAATTCTGGCACAACCACAGGGCTGCCTGTGAGTAACTGGGAGCTGGAGGAAAGGAATACATTACCCTTTTTGGAACTGATGAAACATAAACTCCACGAACTCCAGTTTGTGGCACATCCAGTGCCCAGGCACAAAGCGCTCTATGCTACCCATGTTGCTGCTCCAGCAGATGGACCTACCAGCATGGAGAAAGAAACACCTGCAAGACCAAGCACTTCTCTCCTGCTCTGAAAAAGTAGCGACAATTGTCTGAAACAATGTTGATCACACATATTGAAGCAAAATATCACTCTAAATCCTTAGCAACCACCAATTCACCCTTATTCATTTCACTGCTTCTTCTGTATGGCTCTGTAAACCAGACAGACGTGAATGGCTTTCCATGGCCTTATGGATCACCACTGACCAAGACCTAAAGGCAGCAAGGACTGCATCACAGTGTTCTCTTTAAAGTATTTTAAATAGAAAAATCAGATTTTTTCCTCTGGAGGTACTCACATTTCTCATCACTGCATTATAGAAAGAAAACTGTTGAGAAATATGAGGTAAAAAGGATCCAATGAGAGTTTTTTTACACCATTTTAAAGGGATATGCATACATACATAAAATATCAGGCTGGCTCAAATGTTTATCTTGCCAGCTTTACAAAGTCCAGTTTATAGAAGGTGATTGAACAATTTGCTCTCTATGTCAGTAGGATATAGGCATCAGCCACCTTATCTGCTGAAGCACAAAATAAAATTTAAGTAACCATCCAATCTTGACTGCCCATTTAACAGCACTGCCCATTTAAAGTTCAAATAATCTTTCATCCACCATGTAAAAAAATGTATGAAAGATGGCAAAACACTGAGCTATATAATTTCACACATCAGTATCTGATCACTGAGGCATTTTATCTCCCCTCTGATTCTGTGTTTAGTGATTATAACAGTCTTTTATATTTATTAGGACCACTATGAAATGGTTTTAGTCTACTATAGATTTACACTTGTGTTCAATTAATTGGGCTGAAATCCTAATTCTGCTTAAACTAGCAGGACTTTTCCATCAACTTCAGCTGGGCCAGGATTTTATGGAAATTAGACTCTGTATGTTTTGAAAAACAGAAATAAAAAGATCTGTATTTTCATTCAAAGTCCAAGCAACAGAAGTTGTTCAGTTTCCTGTCTTCATTAGTTTTGTTGTCAAACAACAAATACCACCCACACATGTACTTTTTAATACAATATGACAAATGTCACTGCAATAATCATTTGAGATTGGAAAGTTTGGCAAGGTGCCAGAGTAGTGAAAGTGATCCTACCACAGATTGTTCAGCAGCAGCAGTGGTAACATTAAATTCCTGTGTGCTCTGCTCAGAAACATGCTACAGTGAAAAACATGAACACAAGATCATGAAATTAAAGCTGATTCCCAGAGGAGCTAATGAACATTCTTTTCATTCACCTTCTATTTCCTGTTCAATTTGTGTAAATAAACAAAAACACTTAAGAGTTTCTCTTTTGACCTATTGTCCTTCTGTAGTCTTTGGGCTGGCCTTAAGCTGCAGTATTAGTCAAGCTGCTCACTATTTTTAGAAATAAGCAATTCAATAAATCACTTGAAAGTATTATAAAGCCAATGTGGACTCATTCTGAGGGAATTAAAAAAAAAAAAAAAAAAAAGCAGCATCATTGCTCAATCCACACAGTATTTACTTTACAAAGCAGACACCAACAAGGACCAGCATGCTCTTGCCTGGTCAAGCAGCCAAACTCTCATCTTTGAGGCAACGATTTATCCCACAGTCTAGAAAGAGCTCTCTGGTGCTCTTATAACACTGGAATTTCTAATCTAGCAGCTGGAAAAACAGAGTAGGACTTGAGGGTTCAAAGCTGATTTACAGGATTCTTAGACTTCTCTGTAACCTTGGGTCTGAAGAAAGCTTGGAAGAGCATGGGATCAACAAAGGCACAGATGGTCTGTGCATCTGCACTTGTCACAGGACACATTACAAATGTTAATTACCAGCCCACGAAAAGCACTTTCTCAATACTTAGTTTTAAAATGAAAAAAAAAAAAAAAGTCACTTCTATCTACAAGGAAGAACCAGGAAACTACAGTCTGGCTGGTCATCCTCACCTTGATCCCTGGGGAGGGATCAAGACAGGGAGGAGTGGGTGATACACCTGACAGTCATGCTGCCACCCAGAGAAACCTTGACAGGTTAGAGAAATGAGCCAACAGGAACCTCAAGAAACCCAGCCAAGGGAAATGTGAAGTCCTGGATGTGGGGAGGGACAATCCCAGGCACTAGTTTGTGCTGGAGGCCACCCAGCTGGAAAACAGCTTTGTAGAAAAGGTCCTGGGGTCCCAGTGGACAGGAAGTTGAACCTAAGCCAGCAGTGGCAAAAAGCTGAACCATGTCCTGCTCTGCATTAGACAAAGTATTGACAGCAGGTGGAGGGAGGTGATCCTTTCCCCTCTACTAAGGCACTGGGGAGGCCACACCTGGAATGACAGGTTCAGTTCTGGGATCCCAAATACAGGAAAGACATGGACACACCAAAGAAATTGCAGCAAAAGGCTACCAGCATGATTTCAACATGGAGAAGAAAAGGTTTTGGAGAAACCTCATTACAGCCTTCCAGCACCTCCAAGGTACAAAGGAAGGAGAGGGACTTTTTATATGGGCAGATAGAGACAGGATGAAGAGTGATGGTTTTAAAATGAAAAGAGGACATTTAGAGTAGCTGTTAGGAAGAAATTCTTTATTCAGAGGGTGGTGAAGCACTGGAACAGGTGCCCAGAGAAGTGGTGGATGCCCCAGCCATGAAGTGTGCAAGGTCAGGTTGGATGGAGCTCTGAACAACCTGGTCTAGTCAATGAATGACATCCCTGCCCATGGCAAGAAGCTTGAAACTAAATGATCTTTAAGGTGCTTTTCATTTCAACCTGTTCTGATTCTATGATAAGAGACTGGATTATCTCTCCTATGAGGAGAGCTGGGACTCTTCAGCCAGAAGAGAGGGCTAAGGGGAATCTTAAAAATGCCTAGAAACACCTGAATGGAGGGAACACAGAGGCAGGCTCTTCTCAGTGGTGCCCAGTGCCTGGACCAGAGGCGATGGTCACACAGAAATACAGGAGGTTCCCACTGACCATCAGGAAACATCCCTTCATTGTGAGGGTGACCCAGCAGTGGCACAGGCTGCTGAAAGAGGCTGTGGAGTCTCCCACCTTGAAGATATTCAAAACCCATCTGGACATGGTCCTGGGCAATCAGCTCTACATGACCCTCCTGGAGCTGGGGGGGTGGGCCAGGTGATCTCCCAGGGTCCCTTCCCAACTCAAACATTCTGTGACAGAGACTGAGCAGCACATTTCTATCCACGGGTATGTACTGAATACCTGAAGGTTGTCAACTCATCACTCAACTGACCTCATTCTAGACCAAAAAGAATATAGCAAATAAAGACCAGAACTGTTAGTAGTTACAGTTTTCTAATACGATTCCTTTCAGAGGCAAAGTGGTTTTGTTTGGTCTGTGTCCAAACAGCAACAAAATTACATGAAAATATCCCCAGCAAATTAGTCCCATTCATTCTTTATTAGGGGTGAGTGGAGAAAAAAATACTATCTTATTTTCTCACCACCCCCAGGTCTGCCTCCAGTAATCTGTATTATGTATAAACTTTAAAAATTTGTCATAAGTAAGAAAAGAAAAAAATATCACAAGTCCAGCCATGAATTTTCCACATCAACTTCACTAGACAGTTCTTCACAGAAGAACAACAAGAAACCGAACAAAGTTTGAAATTTAAAAATTAATTAACTTTATTTACTTACAAAAATATGGCTAAGCTGCTGGTGTTTATCTGCCTCTCTCATCTCACCCTTTAATTGTTCCTCACAGTCCATAAGTGTCCATTCATATCTCATGTTGCTCTTTGTAAAATTGGACAGACCAGGATCATGCTTGTTCTGAGTTTGTACACAGCCTAGCCTAACAGGCTCCAAGTTCAGGACATGAGTTCTGGTGTTCTAATAACTAGCAGTATTTATAAAAATAACATTATCATTATTAGTCTGAAAGGGAACATTTTATTTTCCTCTTAAGTTCCTAATATGTCTTGCAAGGTCTCTCCTCCACTAAGCAAATCTGGTATTTGAAGCTTGTATTTCGCAAATTGCCTCTGAAAATACATTTACACATACACATGAAAGCTAAATTAAATAACATTTGCTAATCAATCAGGAAAACCCCACTTTTTTTTTGTCCACAATGAGTATATAGCCCATTGAAACAGCAAAGCTGAAAGTCTAATTTAAAGGACAGCAATGAATTCACACCTGGCTTTAGAAAGAAGGAGCAAAAGAGAAGAGAGTGAATTTAACACAGCTGAACAACACATAACTAAAAGGCAACTGATTTCTTCCACACAAGCTCTAAAGATTCTTCTGTATCCCATATATCACACAGATATCTTTATCTTTATTAAAAAAAAAAAAGGTGAAAAAATCAACCCAAAACACAACAAACCACAAAAGCTGTGTCCAAAAGTATAATTTTTCATTAACTCCTACCAATGTGTGCCATCTCCACTCTGAAACCTCTGGACCAGACTTGTACATGCTCCTTACTTTGCACCTGTCATAAATTTCACTTCACAAGGTGGGTGAAACAGCCCAATGGTAAAGTGTAAGCACGAAGTTAAAGTCTTGTTTACACTGCTTGGGCTTTTGTATTCCTCTACCATCACTGCACAGCTCTCTGGGCCTTTAGTTTTCAGACTCTTCATATGATCATTTTCCATAATTTGGGGAGCTATGTATTTGTAGGATCAGATCCACTTGTGGGAAATTCATCCTTCTGAACTATGAAGAGGTGCTCACAAACAAGGCAGTATCTGTAACAGTTAGTTCCACGGGTGAGGAATAGGTGCAGCATCCATAATCTGCTGTATTAGGAATGTCCTGTGTCCATACTCTCAGCCTGGGGACAGAAACTGGGCTGGAAATAAACTGGGAACTCAACTGGGCTGAACAGAAGAAAGCACCAACCCCTTTACTTTTCATACCAGCAGAGAAAACATTGCAACATGCTGGCATGTTGTCACAAGCCCATGTTCCCTACTAGCCCACATTCTCAATCATAGCACTCCGATGGTTTACAGACAAATTAGCATAATTCTGCTACTTGCAGTGGGGTTTTCTTCTAAGTATCTGATAAAGTCAGCATTGGAGACTGCTGGTGGACCCTACTTCAAAACTTCTTTCCCCATCATCAAACTCAGCAGTTTCCACACACTACGTCAACCCCAGCACGGTACTAACGTGGCTGTGATATCTGAACTAGGCTGCATACAAAAGATGAATTACACAGGACTGCAAATTAACCCATGCTTCAAGACAAAGTACTAGCAATTACACTATTTATACTTTTTCATCTCATTTTAAATGGCTGAAAATCCAAATGCAGCCAAAGCAAATACTGCTTTGGGCTGCACAAAAAGGGTTTCACGTGCAAAATGAGTCTGCATAATCAGCACCTTGGTGTAATTCGTTTCCATATAGAGATTAATGAACTAGTTCTGATAAAGTAAAAAACCACAGCACTTCCCAACAAGGCTTTACAGGCTCACCAAGACTCTCTGCTTATTCTGCCATTACCCACCAGCAACACAGAGCATACTTGTGCTGCTTCCAGCAAGGTAGCATAGCACGGGAGAACAAGCAACAAAAACATTCTCCAGTGTTCTCCTCCTGGACAGCTACACAGCTACATACACAGCAACATACAGACACAATTTGTGTATCTTCCCCATGACCACCAGTCTCTCTTTTTTGCCATAGATGTTCTCTCTTTCTACAACTTCAGAAACTGGAGAAATAATATTTAGCTTTATAAGGTACTTCATCCTCTCTATCCCCATGCTTAAGAGTAAGGGTCAAAACTAGACTACCAAAGGCGCAGCCACACAGTGGACTTCTTTCTGGAGCAGAGACTGTATGACCTGACAGTGCCAGTACTTTGCTGATTTCGACTAGTGGACCAAATTCTCAGGCACCTTTTAACAATATTAATTCCATTGCTGACCCTATGATTCTTTCATCCATGTATCACAGGCAGTCCATAGAAGTGACTTTGTCATGAAGCCCCAAAACCTCTAGCTTTGAAATGCTGTTCCACCCAAGGGCACAGACATCAAGTGTACATGTGAATACACACCTGAACACCATGTGATGCTTCTTAACCGCATTATCCAGATAGCACACACTGCAAAACCCAGATCATGTTGCTTTCAAGTCCAAATAAATTCTGAAGCTCTTTAGGATGTCTCTTATCATGAAGGTATTGGTCAATGCAACAATTTATGCCATCTCTCAGGAGTGGACACCTCTTCAATATACTTTGCTCCCAGTCCACAGTTCAGAAGTCTGTGTCTGGAAGTCAAATGCTGCTGACTCCATGCCACTTTTCCATTTGCAAGGAATTCCAGCTGACAAACCACAACCAGATTGTGCCAGTCCTATTACTCTCCCAATGCTTTGCAGTCGGACCTCAGTACCCATTTTATGCCTGCTTCTCTCATTAAAAGAAACACAACCTGCTTGGAAAACCCACCTTCCGACACACTCAGGGCCATATAGCCAGAGCTATTTTTGGGAAACACCTTTGCAGTTCAGTCATTTCAGGCTTAAAAGCACTCAGAAACACAATGCCAAAGGCAGAGAAGTTTAATCTGTTACTTTAAAATTACTTGGAAGAACCCTCCCATTAAGCTTTGAGAACTTCCACACTCACAATCTCTAAAGAAATACACAGAAACCAAAGGTAACTTATTTACAGTGTTAAATTTTAAGCCCTCCCAGTTCATAATACTCAAAAGTATAAACAGAGAAAGCAGAAACCGAGCAGGTAATGACAGTTAGAAACATTCCTGCAAGGAGGGTAAATATGTGCACCTGGTATCAACGGTGACTTGACAGTTTATTGTGTACACTAAATGTAGCCTAACAGGCATACTACACTAATCTCACCTATGAGGGAGGTTTACTATTCAAGGAAGTAAATACATGCAAGCACAATATTTTTGTATGTATGCATACTCCTAGGTGTAATGCAGAAATACCAGCAACCTCTACCAGTCCTACTACTTGAAAGCATGTTGAGGGTTGACAAAGAGGACAGTACACTCACATGTTACATATAGATTATACCTACATAATCCAGTTATATTTCAGTTCATTGTGCTCCACTTGAGAATTTCACTCTTTTTTCCTGTTAGGTACACCCAGGAAGTTCCTCTAAGCCTCCTCTACCACTTAAGACCTTCATTGCTAAGGGGAGAATGATGGGACCAGAAGCCCAATATGGTGCTCTTCATCCTTAGGCTATCATTCAAGTGTCAAGTGCTGGTTCTGTTGCAAAAAAGTTGTTTCAGCCTGTCAGGCCTCAGTACCATGGATGGCCTGACCCAGACACCATAACCAATTCATGGCATTTATAGACTCAGTGACAAGCTACAGTCTGATGACCCAGCTGCGTCAGTAGGATTCTCTCAGTGCTGTAACAAAACTGCTCTGAAGTAATATGTAACGTGCATTTCTGCTGCCATTTTCCTTTCTGTACTGTTTGTTTTGGATTTGTTTCCTTCTTTTTCCCCACATCTGTGGATACAGGAAAGATCCCAGTGGTAATATAGCGCTCCTAATTATCCAGTCCTGAACTCTTATTAAGTAAGAATTATTACCTAGATTGGAAAAAATAAAAATCAGCTCAAATGGGTACCCTTTAAACTTTCATACACACTTCTTTTCCATAACCAGTGCACATCTACCACACAAATCCTCTATACTAGTATACATAGATTTAATCTTACTACCCTGGTTATCCCAAGAGAAAAATAATTACAGAAAACGCTTCATAATAATATCATTAAGCCTAAATCTGCAGGATCTCAGCCAGTGGCTGTGTTCATCAGGTTGTTCCAAACCGCACCGATTTCAGCGCACTGCCCGCGCACGCTTCGATGGGATTTGAATCGGGCCTCCGCACAGAAGGGCTGCATTCCTAAACTTTTCACAGGTCGCCCACCCAGGCCTCCTGACCACGGCCACCCGCGATCGCAGGAGCCCTGTCCGGCCCCGGCAGCTCGCACGCCCCGCGGGCACAGCTCTCCGAACACCTCTGCGCACTCGGCCGGGCTGAACATCCCTCCAACCCCGCCAGCCGCGCGCTTCACCCAGCCAAGTCTCCACTCCCGATGCTCAAACTCCTCCAGACCCCGCTGGCTCCCCACGCCCCCTGCCCGCTTTCAGCCAGCCGCTCCCGCCGCCCGCTTCGCCTGGGACTCGCGGAGGGCCGGCCGGCCCGCCCGGCGTCGGAGTCCCCCGCAGCCTCCCGGTGCCAGCCCGCTCCCAGCCCCGCCGCCAGCCCCAGGCCGCCCCCAGCGCTCGCCGGCCCGGCCCGCCTCGCCGGCCCCGCACCCCGGCCCGGGCCCCTCAACCGCCCCCGCCCCGCTCCCTCCCGGGACGCACCTTAAGGCTCCCCCGGAGGGGGCCCTTGCCGTGGCCGGCCAGCGCCGGGGGGGCGCTCCCCAGGCCGCCCTCCTCCTCCTCCTCTTCCTCCTCCACCTCAACCACCACGTCCTCTTCTTCGTCCTCTTCCTCCAGCGCCGCAGCGGAGCCCTCCCGCCGGGGCGGCCTCCAGGCGCTCTCGGGCTTGGGGGGCCGGCCCGCGTCCACCTGCGGCGCCGCCGCGCTCAGCCGCCGGCC
>NW_024501459.1:14069908-14202522 GCF_017590055.1 Onychostruthus taczanowskii
ATGACCTCGCCCCGGGTGCGCCCTGCCGGGGGAGCGGCGCGCCGGGCCGGCCCTGCCCGCCTGGGCTGTGCTCACACGGCAGGCGGGCCAGGGGCGCCCGACAGGACATTGCGGCGCTGCAGCGTGTCCAGAGAAGGGCAACAAAGCTGGAGATGTCGGGCGCAGCGCGCGGTCCCCTCCCGCTCGCCCTTCCTCGCCGCCGCCGGTCCCCGGCGCCAAAACCCGGACTGGATTCCCTCCGGCCGCGGCTCCGCCAGGCGCGGGGCGCTGGGGCCGCGCCGCCTTCGCCGGGCGCCGCGGGCGGATTTCGCTGCCGGGCAGGCCGGAGGCTCAGGAGGGACCTTAGTGTTCTCTACAAGTCCCTGAAAGGAGGTTGGAGCCAGGTAGAGGTGGCTTTTCCCCTCAGATAAGCAGTGACAGGACGAGATGATAAGTCTTAAGCTACGCCAGGGGAGGTTTGGGTCGGACAATCAGAAGGAATTCCTTCACAGAAAGGGTGTTTAGACATGGGACTGAGCAGTCCAGGGGAGGTGGTGGAGGGAGTCGCCGTCCCTGGAGTGCTTAAGGAAAGACTGGAGACGGCACTTGATACTATAATTTAGTTGACACGGTGGTGTTCAGTCATACATCGGATTTGATGATCTCAGAGGTCTTTTCCAGCCTAATGGATTCTGTGACAACCTCCGCCTCAGTAAAATAAAATTCTTTCACTTGTCCCCCCTGAAACAACCTCCACCTGCAGGACAGGCTGTCAGATTTCTCGGGCCTCAGTAAAATAAAATTCTTTCACTTGTCCCCCCTGAAAAAGATAAATAGGGAAAAATAGAACTTTTGAAGAAAAAAAAAAAAAAAAATGAAGAAATTGGTTTTTTTCAAGATCAATAATTGAAGCAGTGGTATCTATACCCTGTTGAGAAGAAAATTATCTGGGACAGTTAGGGATGTAATTTCTGGTTTAAATTATGTGCTTAAAGCTTTAAAATACCTGCCTGAAAAGTTTTGTTGTTTTTTTTTTTTTTTAAATTAAAATAGTTTCCAAACAGTCTGAAGTTACTGTGGCCAGCATTTAAATTTGCTACAGGCTTCTATGCCATTCATTAATGCCTCCTGAGATTGAAGTATACTTAAGGCTGTCACATGTTTTCCTAAACTCTTCCTCTATAAGTCTTAAGTCTGCATTTACATGTTATTTTTGAGTCATATGTATATTCTTTTCCATCTACAAGTGAATTACAGTCATTCCCTTCTCAGTGTTGAGTACTTTTCTCCCTGCACATTCTGTTCTAGAGACCTGCCAACAGGCCAAATGTACACATATTGTCAGCATGGGGCCAAGCTTCATCCTAGGTTAATTCATCCCTTTCAAAAAGTAATGGTATTTGTTATTCTGGAATACAGCATACAGCATTTTTAGGCAAGAAATTATACATAATAAAGTACCCATTCTTAAAGAAATACTGCAGTTATTTTTCATGTCAAACTCTGTAAGTTGTTTGAATTCTCTCAACTCAACCCACAAACCAGTTGTTTGCATTCATTATTTCAAGGTTCCCACAGATCTGGGTCAAGATCTGCAACAAAATTGCTGGCAAATTCTGGCATACCAGGGCTTCCAGCAGTATTACCCCACCCCTCCAAAAGTGTCTTTTCCAGATGTTTTGCCTGTGCTTTGACCAGCTGCTTTGCAATGTCCACTCAGCCCATCTCGGCAGAACAGCAGCCAAAACTCCTGGAACATACTGCCATAAGAGGTTGTCTTTTTTCCTGCCACTACATGTGTACTTAGCTTCTTGACACCTGGCTGAGTGGATCAGTCATAGTTTTTTGAAGCTGATGTTGCATAAAGGAGAGATCTGTGGAAGAAAAAAAACACATGAGGGAAATGCTTTTTTTTTTTTTGGTTTTATTCCTGTGCTGAATGTTCAGATTTAGAGTTTAGATTTGACATGATTAAATTATGCTTAGGTTTTACCTTAAACATGAATTTTAACATGAATTTCAATGATAGTCATAGTTTCTTTTACGCTTAGGTTTTACCTTAAACATGAATTTTCACATTAATTTCAGTCATAGTCATAGTTCCTTATACCTTAAAGGCATGGAAATAGAATCATTCCAATACTGCTAGTTTTCAAATTATTTGAAATGTTTTGTATCATTTGAACACCACCTGAATCTAATTGTGATCTTTCCTAGTGGTCTGTGTTCACAGTTATCTGAATTATAATTGTGTAACTAAGGGTCACAATCCTATACTGGGCTATATACTAAGACACTTCCTTAACTTTTTCGAAGTCGTGTATATTTTAATCGCAGAAACAAATTTAGAAACTATATGCAGTGTGTGTTATCATTGAATTGGATTATATGTGCTAGCATGAACAACACAAATAACAGAATAGAAACCAAAGGATCTCTTGCAGAAAACAGTGGTGATAAAGGATAGCTGGGCTTGTACAGGCACATCTGTTAACTCTCATGACAGCTCTCATTTCAGCCTCTCTTTGAACTCCCTATTCAGCCTTTTTTGCCAGGTTTGTTCTGGCATTTGCTGTAAGGTACAGCTAACTTGACACCTCTTGCCCCAAGGTTTGGTGGGTGAATATAAAAGCAGAGCTTGTTAACCAATTATCAGGCTTTTAGTTGTCAGTTCAACAATTGCTTCAAGAATTACTTAGCTGGGTTCTCTGGTTTTCGAGCATGGTGGCAGGAGGCGGAGAGGCTCAGGCAGGTTCTCAGGAACACACAGAACATCCCAGGCCTGCCAGCATGCCTGCAGGAGGATGCTCCATGCCGCAAAATGCTGCCTCTTTTCCACAGGACTCTACCAGATCATGGCCCATTAATCTCAAAGCAGAGCAGGACAGCATGTGAGCCGTACAAGAGCTGGTCAGGGTGACAGAGGAAAAGTGTAACCAAATTCTGGTGGAGGGAAAGGTGCCAAAATAGTTTTGGGATCCAGAGGGAATGACAATCCAGAGTTCACAAGGCTGATGGCCAGGTCAGTCCCAGGAAGGGGTTTAGAGAAAACTGACTTTCAATTAGTAATCTGAGCTGCTAATGTTTTTTACTCCTGTTGGGTTATGAAATGCAATGAGAAGCCGGTGTTGACAACTCTGCAACAGATTGGTCAAAGATTTCTAGCACTTCTCGGGAGAGCCAGATTGGAGCTGTAGTAGGAATAACTTCTCTCACAATATTTGATACAAACAAAAGATAGAAATTACTGTTTGCTCCATTTCTTCCAGTCTGCCTGACTTGCAGTATGAATGGAGCTGAAGCTGAACCCTTGCTGTCCTTCCAGTGCTTCCCAGGGGAGTTAAATTATGGAGGAAGTCAGGGAGTCCTAGATGCAGTCTTCTTCTGTATCTTTACATTCACAACCAGTTAAGAGTCAAACACAGGTCATAATCCACTATCACACATCAACATTTTTTGCCTGGGACTCAGCACTCTTGGGGTGATCTGCTGAACAATTCTGGCCTCTTAGCCATGGCCTCACACGAAGTAAATTCTTGTGATATATGGGGGAATATGGTATCACTTAGCTCAACAGAGATATCTCATGATTGTACCACAGCATAATATGCCTCTAATGCAAGTACAGGCTCTGGCTGGAATAAGAGCTGTTTGCATGTCAATGATTTCAAGCTTATTAAAAGTTAATGTGCACATCCACACTCCCTTTGTGTACACAGCTCTCCAACACAGCAAAAATGTTTCAGATGCTTCTTTGCCTCTAACCTTAACAATCAGTTCATACTTCCAAAAATGAAATTTCTCTCTAAAAACATGTGAGACAATTTGAATAAGTACATATAAGCATATCTATCTCCCTCTAGAAGTTCTTCTAGAGCAAGTGAAACTGAATTACACTGACAGCTTTTCAGTTCATCTTGAATAATTATCGTCTAACTTCTTTCATTATACACACTCAGCAGCTCTTTGCGCTAGCCACAGAAAAAAATCTGGCTTTCCCTAGCACATCCTTAACTACTCTGTGCTGATTAACATCAGGTGGAGTTGTCTTATGATACATATTTTTCACAAACATTTCCTTTAGTCCATTGTTCAGTTAAGTATTACTCGAATTTTAATATAATTATTTACTGATCTGTTTGACATTTTGTTCAATTCAGCAGCTGCTACTGTGATCATGACTGCAGGCAAAGCTTGCCTGACATCACATCAAGGGAACAAGTTCCTTTGACTTCAAAAAGCAGAGATTTTTCTGTAATGCTGAAGAAGGCACTACTCTGTAACCTCCCTGCTCGGTGGTCTCAGAACTGCTTCCACCAGGGACCATCACTCAGCAATGCAGCTTCCAGCAGGGATGAGCACTAGGCACAGCCAATAAGCACTAGTAGGGGTGTGCTTTAGTTTGCCTCATAGGAGCAGGTGGCTACATCACAGCAGGCCACCCCGAATCCTGCCTCAGCTAGCTCTCCTTTTTTTTTTTTTCTTTTACTCTCTTTTCCCCCATGCCTTCAATGAAAGAATACATTTCTTGTTATTTTCTTTAATATCTGGATATTTTTTCCCCTTATCCATGAATGCCAGCTTTTTATCACTAGAAGCAATATCCCCCCTGCTCCTGCCTCCTCCCAGGCTGATGCTATGCTTCAGTTCTTGCCTTAAAAAAATCTAGCAGTAATACAAAACAAAGAAACCCTCCATTTACTGCACATTTAATCACATTTTTTTCAAATACAACCTAATCAATGAGTAATTCACATTTTACTTTTTAATGTGCAACAAATGTATTTGTTTGAGCTCTGGTATTCAAACCAGCATGTGCATTAACTGTGTGTGTGTTCCATTTTCCTCATAAAGCCAGGCATTTGAGCCCCTGCCAACTTCTTTATTCGGGGACCTGCCTTCTCCACACTCCCTTTGTAAACTTTGCATTTGTTTTGCTTTCTAGTGATCATTGAAGTTCTCACTCCAGCTGGGAGGACAGCCAGGCACCTTCAAGAACAAGGGAATGATTGACAACATTAGGCAGAAAATTGTCTACCAGATGCTGCTCAAAAGGAGAGGTGGCAACCTTCCGACCCCCTTCTCAGTAGGCGAAATCATCGCTTCTGTGACACGCCTCTGCCCCACTTGTCAGCGGAGTGGGGAGCACGGGGTCACTTCTGCGTCTGGCTGTTGTGCAGGAAAATGCCACCCTGCAGACAAGGCTGTGCCTTCTGCGTGAAGGAGGTCCCAGTGCCAGCCATGCGTTGGAATGAAGTGGAAAAATTCACCAGATATTAGACATTACTTTTCAGTTACCACCCTGAAATACTGACTAGGTCTAAATAACCTTACTGGTACAGAAACAAAAGAATTCCAGACAGTCCATCCTTGGACTGTGAGAGGATAAACACCAACCAGACTTGCATGACTTTTTAAAAACCCCTCCCCAGAGGTCTTCCTGTTGCCATTAGTACTTTAACACAATTTACATGTTTATGTTTCTTAAAAGGTTTTGTTCCTCCCCTGAAAAAGAGGTCAGCTCACTGGACTTTCATGCTAGAGCTAATACAATGACTACGGTTCCCCTTTTTACAAATTAACTAGACTGAGAAAAACAAAGGGATGAACTTGAAAAAGGTAAGACTAACATTTCCCCACTTAATTAGCTCACTGAACATGGAAAAGAAAGCAAGCAGAGAAAGAAAACGCTTTTTCTGAACAAAAGCAGTGGAGTACCAAAAAACCCTAAGAGTCTGCAGTGAGGGCAGACACACAAGACACATAGGCCTCTGAAGTGCAAATGTTCTAGCACAAAACAGAAATAACCATATATATGTAGTTGGGGGTTTCTTCCACTCAGACACACATGCACACACAAAGATATTTGAGGGAGTTTCTATGTTGTTTGTGCTCATTCATGTGGGGTAACAGCAATGTGTGTGAATAACAATCCCTGAAATGACACCAGAATTAAAGGAAGGATACAGGAAATGAAAGATGATAATTGAAATGCTATTTTAAGCAAATGTATTCATTAATTGTCTTAATTCTTAACTCAGGTGGAACTTCCCCTGCAAATTAGCATGTCAACTTCCTCTTTCTCAGTGAAGTGTCAAAGAACTCTGATTCTAAAAGTCAAAGCTGAATTTGCAGAGATAGCGATTACAAAGAAAATAACTAGCTTTTCCTTTCAAAATGAACACATTAGATTGGACACTCAGAAAAACATAAATATTACAGGACCCATAAAACTTCTTTCAGACTCACTCTTTACATGGAAACTCCTTTATAAATCTTGTGAAAGCAAGAACAAAAACTACATAACTGCTAGTGAACACCAGCAATAAAACGATTTATACCAATAAATTAAGCAATAGGTACAATTTTATTTTTATTATCATAGGATAATAAGACATTATAGTTTTATTTGCATAAGTTCTTTATTTTAGAGATGAATACTTTCCTTTGAAAAAAGGCACTCCACATTTTTTTACTTGCATACCACACTGACAAGGCTCCAAGTGAACACCACTAAGCAAAATTTAAGGGAAACACCAAATAGCCAGGTAACTTGAGGATTGCCCACACCTCAGAGATTCCAACATCAATCAGCTGCAAGCCAGTTCACTAGCTGGAGAGGTAGGAGATATTTTCTGTGTTGCACAAGTCCCTGTTTTCTAGTGAGTGTAGTGCTTCATAAAAGCTAATTTTTGGTGCTGGTGCAGTTTTTTGTTTGGTTGCGTTTGGTTGTTCTGGTGTTTTTTCAGGAAAGCTCTCTGAAAAAATATAAGTTATTCTGGAGTAACTCCTCAGTCAACTTCTTGGGAGTGCCCAGAAATACGGACAGTTTTGACGGCCCGTTTTTCCCTGAAAGGAACGAGACCACAGCAGACTGTTAGTTCCGCTCTACTCGTCCGTCCTCCTTCGGGATCAAGCCGTCCCGTTCTCCATGTGGAAACGCGGCCGACCTCTTCCTGCCTCTCCCACCCTGCTCTCCTCCACGAAGAAAAACCCCGAGTAAACAAACAAGCCACACAGCTCGGAGCTGGGCAGGCACAACCGAAGAGGACTGGCACGGAAGCGGGCTGTCCCCGCCAGGTCCATGCCCCTCGCCGTCACGCCGCTGGTGACGGGCCGCTCTCCGCACCGCCCCCGGGCGCTGAGGGCCGGCCGAGCAGCGGCAGCCCCCGCTCCATGCTCCCGCCCGCGATCCTGTTCGGCTTTTGCCTCGGATTCCGGCAGCTCCTGCCGGCGGAGCGCGGCGCGTAAACACGCGCGGCGGGGCCGCCCGGCTGCGCGGGAGGGGCGCGGGCAGCGCGGCGGCGGCGCCGGGACGGCCCTGCCCGGCCGGCCCGCGGAAGGGGCGGCCCGAGGGCTGGGCCCCGGCGGGGAAGGGGGCCGTGTCCCGGCAGCGGGGGCTGCTGCGTGTGTCTTACGCCGGGCTGGAGGCGGGCGCTGGTGCCGGCTCCGAGCAGCTCCCGCCGGCCGCCGCCTCCGCTCTGGCCTTCTCCGTGGCCCCGTGCGGTTCTGGCTCTGCAATAATTGGTGCCGCAGCGGGTTATAAATAAACACCGTAAAGCCCCCGCTGCTTACACGTCGGAGTGTTGTGTAAGGCTTTCGGCTTCCTTAAAAAATATCCAAATAAAGCCATTGTAATGTTCCTCTCTGAGGGGGGAAAAAGTTCAGAAACTTTTATACAAGAGCTCCGAAATCGGCAAATGTGTAAAATGACCCGAACTTGGATCTGTAACACCTCATGATTGATAACCGCGGACCCTCTGCCGTGAACGCGCTTGGGACAATCTGAGCTCGAGCAGTTTCAGCGTTACAGCACAATACGGGTGTGAGCGTGTGCTGCTAAACGCGCACTGGGATTCGGTGCAACACACTCATGTGAAATGCAGTCCAGCTCGCAGCAAATGGCTGTGGCGAGTTCCATTCAACTGCAGCAACCCCCCTGGGAAACAGGAAAAGGCCTTAAGTTCCATCTACCAAATCTCACTCATTCTTCTTCCGGGGGTTCAGAGCTTTGGTTTTGTTTTCAAAGGGAATATGTTGTAAAACCAAAACTGAATTTTAAAGTGCTGGGGTTTTAAGGTTTTGTTGTTTGTTGGTTTGGGGTTTTTGGGGTTTTGGTTTGTTTTTGGTTTGGTTTGGTTTTTTTATTTTTTTTTAATGTTTTTAAATTATCTTTTCAACTGTAATATTTTGGCTTGAATTTCTAAGTCTTTTGAATTCATTTTTTGGTCTTTAAATGGTTGGGCTTTGTTTAAAAACACTTCAGTTCTTCTGTTCTGCTGGCTTCCTTTGGTAGACGTGTGTTGTATTTTAATCTATGATTTATGTAAGCAAAAAGAAGGCCTTGCGGGTACTATCATGTTACTAGATACAAAGGGTTCAAGTGTTTATGGAACAAACTTATTTGTGTATAATTTTTTTTTTCCATTTAGATGAACTGTCAAGTCAGGGAGGAGTGGAGCAGCAGGAAGGAGCAGAGCAGAGGGAGAAGCCAGCACGAGTTTTCCTGGAGGCTTTTTGTCTTATTGGTATTGAAGGTATATTGGCCAAAAGGTGCTAACACGATGCACAAGTTTGGTGTAGATGACAAGAAAAAGAGTTTCATTTGAGCTAGAGCTAATGAAGCATCTACTGCCTTGTCTGAGTTAGTAATTTGGAACATGCTACTTGGATAAACACAAAAGCGGAAAACAAAGGCAGAGTGAAGCAGCTCAGGGAAGCACAACAAAGAAAAGAAGGAACAGGAATGGATGGTTCTAGTCACAGAGGAAGGACAGTAGAAGAAGAGTGGAAGGGCAGGGGAATCAAGTAGTAGGAATGGGAGGCTAGACCCAAGGCAG
The DNA here is from genome assembly GCF_017590055.1 of Onychostruthus taczanowskii. Classification (NCBI taxonomy): domain Eukaryota; kingdom Metazoa; phylum Chordata; class Aves; order Passeriformes; family Passeridae; genus Onychostruthus; species Onychostruthus taczanowskii. The sequence continues at coordinate 14,078,728 of NW_024501459.1, forward strand.
TGGATAATAGCAGAGATGTGTATGAAGCCAAGAATTTTGTTTCTAATACTTGTTTCTTCACAATTTCTCCTTGAACACAACTCTTCTTGATGGACAACTTACTGGGACAGAGAATGAGAGGACTAGACACCCTTGTAAAAGAGGCTTGGGATAATTACACATGACACAGGTAAGTGTACTGAAGATACCTGATATAGCTGTTGTTAAAAGTTTGGATCATTTTCCTATTGTGTCTCTATTTCGTGGTCACATTACTCTTTGTGCTGCTCAGTTCAGCAATGTGCAAAACCCAAACTTAGGAGACTTGGGACCTAGAGTACCATTTTGGTCAAGTTCTTATAGAATAGCAGCACTGATTTTAGAGGAGAATTAACCTCTTTTGCCACAGAGCATTAGATGAACAGCCTGATACATGCATTATTATTATTTCGAGTGTTTTAATTTTAATAACTAAAGTGTAGCATAGTTCTTTCAAAAAGATTAGTTAACTGACACCACCCATCTTGCTACTTATCTACAAGTAGATTACAGAGAATGATATTCCTTTGCACATGCATTTTGCAAATGTTCTCCTCGGTTGTACCCCTTATTTTGCAAATTGCAGACATTGAGATGAAGGGTCTATAATTTCCAAGCTTGCCTTTCTCTTGGAACACTGGTGCTGCACTGGCACGCATCCACTTTGCTGTGACTTCATTTGAATACAGCAAATTCTTTATTATGATGAACAATGGGTTGCTCTCTGGTCTGCTTTGAATCTCAGTCTGCTCATGGAGATTAGTGGGTTTTCAGCAATGCCAAGTCACTAAATATCTCTGCTTCACTGATCTCAAAAACATTTGTGACAATGGATTTAATAGTAATTTTCATGCATGTTCCTGCCTTTGAATGGATAATACCTTAGTAGTTGTGCTTCCCATTGCTATTAGATTCTCCATTTAATTCAAAAGGGTTTAAATTCAAAACTTTTCTTTACTCATATGTCATTGCTTTGAGATACATAAACACATTTGTTTGTGGTTTTAATCCTTGAATACAACTCTCCTTCATCTCTTTGCTTTTATTTGCAGTTTGGGGTTTATTGTCATTCATATTACTAAGAAATACCTTGTGGCTAAACAATGTCTTATATTGATGTTTATCATATTGCTTCTGTCAATGCATTGACAAAACCTTGTATAATAAAGCAGGATCCAGAAATTACAAATTAAAAATTTTCTCAAAGACTGTTGGTCAGTCTTTTTCTCTTTCCTGAAAATTTCTTAAGACAAGGAGTATTACTTTATCTTGATATACGAGACAGAAGGTGATAAACCTTTAAAAAAACACTGGGTTAAATTTTCCAGAAGTGGACAGATTCCAAAAGCCTTGTGTTGCTGCCAGATCAAGCAGTAGACTTCTCTTTTAGTTGTTCCAGGAAAACAGCAATTAATCTCCAAAGCTGGGTTTGGTTTCAGAAAATAGATGAGCCCAGTGAATTCCTTATTAAACTAAAGAAATTTACTAAGCTGACTTCCTTAAGAGTAAAAGCAAAAGGGTTCAGAGCTCAGTTCACAGAAAATTCAGATCAACCAACACAGACATAAAATAGATAAGAGAAGTATTAAGAAAGGTTGAAAAAAACCTAAATAGACCTATCTTGGTGGTAGTTTCTCTACAGTGAAGTTGCTCCTTCTTCAGGATTTGGCTGTTGTACTCCCAATCTATGCATGCCAAAGGATATAATTTATTCATAGTATTTCAGAAACTTTTTCTATGTGAATCTTTGAAGATTTGTTCTACTCAGTATCTTTACCTGCATTCCAAAGGCCTGTACTGTCCCCGGAATTACAAATTCACTCTGATGAATCCAGTGGATCAGCCAGGGCCTTTGCTTCTGTACATAACACACTCTGACATCAGCAACACAAAACCAAAGTGGGTGGCATAAAAACCTTTCAAGAGAGCTGTGTCAGTGCTGTGCTACACTTACAGCAATAAGCCACAAAGATTGTGTTTAGGGGCAGCAGCCTGCCTGAGAGAATTGCTGTCACTTCTCTTGCTCCAAGTGCCGATCAGCTTGAGCTGTGAGCCCACGATCACTTCCACCTTCTGTTCATGATGTTGGTCAGGAAAGATACCTGGCCTCAGGCTATTAAACCTAGGGCAAGGTTCCACTGAAGGTGGTGTCTGAACTGCCACCCAGCAGTGTCAGGTCACCCTGCATCATTACTTGACCAGGGATGTAGTAAATCTTGCTTGGTGAGATTTGTGTTGTTATAAAATGTTAAAAAACTGACTCTTGTTTTTGTACTCAAATAGACATTTTGCTGCAGTGTGACCACCTCCAGCTCTTCTTTACCAGACCCAGGGGTTCCACATACCTATTTTCAGCTGTGCTCCACAGGGATCCCATCACCTTTGCAGATTTAGTTAAAACATCTTCCAGCTGTCAGCATTTCCATTCTGGGTAAAAAAAACATGGCCCTCTAATCCTTGAGTTCTAATCATCATCCAGCCACCTTTATTCCAGTGTTCTGACCTGGCCTGAAGATGCCAGCAATGGAAAAAGATATTACTGGTTTTCCCTGTTTCTTCCCTCAAACCATAATTATAAGCCACAAGTTTTGCGCATAGACATGTACCAACAGGTGCTAGGCCTGTTGAAATTTTTCCATTGATCAAACTTGAATTCCATTCACAGTTACAGTCAGGGAAGCAGCTTCCAATGCACGCACAGAACATTTGCTAGATAATGAAGAATTTTAAAACCTGTCCATGAAACTTTGTAATACTAGATGAAGCCAGAAGGATTGTTACTGTATCTGCCCAAAATTCCCACTGCTGAAAAAAACAAGATGATTGAATAAAAGGCAAGATTTTCCAGTTTGCCTGTCAGCAATTATGCGGAACAGGAGATAATGAGGAAAAAACTAATGGCATTAATTTCAGACCAGAGTGAAAAAAAACAACCAACCACTGCATGGTTCATCATAGGGCTAATATTCTGTAATGATTGATGATTCTGTAATCAGAGCCCACATAGAGAGAAACAGGCTGTAAATTAAATGGTGTATTTCACAAATGGTTTGGAATTGTAATGTGATGATCAAAAATTTGCAGAGAAAGACTTTATGGCCCTTTATAACAAGCTGCAATGCTTCTAACAGAAATAATTAGGGTTCTGACAATGTATTTGTTTGAATGAAGAATTGAGTTTGACAATAAAAAATAGCCTGTAATCTGCTTGTCACATGCAGCTTTCTACTGACATGGAGCCTCATGGTCTAGTGCACCAGCATTCACAGCAAATTAGTCTCAGTTTTACTGTATTGCTTAACCACACCAAGTGGTACCTAGAGAAATAAAGTTGGTTTACCAGGTCTCTGCTAATTGAATAATTCTTACAATTGAAAAATAATACAATAATTCAGTGCTCAAAAGTAGACTTAAAATAAGTCTTAAAATATGTCTCACTATGGTTTGAACTTTCTTTTTTAGACTTAGTATTAAGAAAAAAGGAGAAGGAGGAGGAATCTATTTCTCTTTCAGTTTTGAAATCCCCAGTTTGGCAGGCCACTGGCTTCCTCAAGCAATTCTCAGCAATTCCTTCCTGGAAAGCTTTCTCCTCTCCAGAAGCAAAGCACCCCTCTTAGTTTTCCATAGAAGAGGAAAAGAGCATATTGAAAGTAAATTCCGGTGTTCATTTGGAGAGATTAGTAGAATTCTGGTGAGGAAGCTGGACTAACATGAGAAAACATGCAGTGAAAAGTCCATGTCAATTTGAGTTAAACAAAACAACTCTTCTTTTGGTCAAACTCATCTACATCCAGCACATGAGCAGATCAGCAATGCAGCACACACAATGCCTCTGACACCTCTAGGAACCACAGGATGTGTTGCATCCTTTCAGAAAATTTGAGTAATCCATAAAGTTTTGGATGTATCTTGCCTGTGTTCCACGTCGCGTATGGTCATGTTCTATTTCGGAAATCCCACAGGCAGCAGCCCTGATTCTTTCTAATGTTAGGTGTCACAAGTGCAGCTGACCTCTTTCTCAAAGCAGTCTAAGATGCTCTACATCTGCCACTCCTCAGAGGTCCTGAACACAGTTTTTCAGCAGCTCAGCAGAAAACTGGAAAGTGTTATTAACCATGTCTTAAGCAACTGATAAATAGAAAGGGATCTTACATTCTGTGATGGCTTGTGTGGTCATACAGTCTAACAAAATGGCATTTCTGAGTTACTGAACCTTTTTGGGGGCCATTCTAATTGTTTCAGATCCAGAGGAAGGTAATTCCAGCAATGACTTCTTTTGGGCATTCAGAAACCGCTCGCATAGAAGTCTGAGTCTGCTCAGGTTGGGGCAGTCCTTACCTGTGGCATCCATACTAGTGAGAAATTTATAAGCCTTGTTAATACCTTCTTTTTTTCTTTCGGTTTTAATAATGATTTGTAACAAATTTCCTAGCTCTTAAATATGTGACAGAGTTCTTGCCCACTTGTGGTGGCGCATTTGAGTCAGATTTTTCACTGATGCTGGGAAGGTGTGCCTCAGCATGTGGAGGAGATGAGACACCCATTCACAAGAGCTGTGTCTCTTGGCTAACTTTTACACCAGTCTGGTTATGGCAGGAAGTGAAAATGTGTCTGTGCCATAGCTGTCAGCCAGGATTTCAGTGGCTGTCCCCAGGCTTGCAGGAATGAGCATGTGACAGTTGTGAAAAGGGGCACAGCACAGGGTGACACAAGCTCCTCTCATTGACCTCTGATTTTGATCATTAATCTAATAGGGAGAAATTGCAATATAACTGTATGATTCTGAATGCTTTAAGTATTTATATATAACCGAATGCTTTAAGTATTTTTTTCCAATATTTTGTGCAAAGTTTTTCTCTTGAGTCTCCCTTGTGTTATGCATATAAACTTGCATGCACATGCCAAATTGTCTGATGTGTGTGTGTGATGGATTACATGGCTGTCTGGATGCTGTGCTGTAGCCATGTACCAAGCCATCTTTGAGGCAATAAGAGCACTCCCCATTGCTTCACTTTTTGCTTGTTTCTTCACAGTAGCGACATCACAGTAAGACATTGTAGTGTTTAACTCATTCCCACAAAGGTTTATAAGAGTCAAAAACATTGATTTCGGCCTGTGACCATGTGGCTGTCCCAGGTGTGCATCAAGTGCAGGAGATAGACCTTTTGTGTAGAACATAAGATGTAATGGTACAAAGGGCTTCTATCTCCTGTTAGCTCCCAGCTGTGGTCAGCCACATGTGGTTGCCCCAGAAAAACAGTTTCCAGCTATTGCACCAAAAAAGTCTCCTTCCAGTGCTAAAATCAGTGGTCTCAGGCATGTTGGTAGCAACAACAGCTGTTGAATTTTTTCAAGTGAGCTCAGCAGACCCAAAATGAAATCTGGGCAGCCACAAAAGACTGCCCTAAAGACACGGAAATTAGAGAAATATTTTTAGTTCCAAATTTGCACAAGTGAAACAATCCTTTAAAATGTAATCCAAGGAGTTACCTACTGTGCTTTCAACTTGTCATGAGTGTTTAATGCCCTCATGACAGTTTTAGGGCTAGAGACAAATTTGAGGGGTGTTGAGCCAACACTTTTCACACATATTTAGTTTATTTACACTGCAGCTTGTTTTGTACATTGCCTATAAAATTATGCTTCATAGAAGAAAAGCCTGGCAACACTAGCAAAATTGTTGTAAACAACCAGAGTGAACGCTCCAGCCTGTGTACAATAGACATGTTAGAACTCAAAATAGCACCAGAGGAAAAAAAAACAACCTCCTTTAGCAAACAATAGGAACATTGTTTGTTTTTAAGAAACACTGAGCTTTGTTTTCAGTTTCTAGATTAAGCCTAATTGCCAAAAATGCCTTTTGTTACTGCCTAAACCAAAACTCAAGTTGAGAAGCATAGTCAATAATTATTTCAATTAAGAATGTACCATCAAAAACCTAAGGGTGGGAATGCAAGAGTGAACAGTTGTTCAAAATTAAGAGCCTCTTTCTCTCCCTATCCTTTGCCTCCTTTTTCCCCTCAGGTATAGAAATTGCAGCTTTAATGAACAGCAATAGAAACTGAGTTTCTGAGAAAAACTAAGTTCAAAATGGAGAGCTTTTGGCAGCAGTCTCCCTCCCCCTCTCTTTGAGATCCTTAACACATGCCAAATTTTTCCTCTTAATGCTTGCCAGGGCTATTGAATGCTGAAGTCACTGTTTTGAACTTAAAACCTCACGGAACTCTGAGACATCTGTATGGAGGGTGCTTGCTGCCCTGCGTATCTGCCAGATCCCAAGACTGAAATTCAGCTTTGCAGTCTTAGAAATGAAAATTATCCCAACTGCATTCTGTCTCCCATCGTTTCTCTTCCCCTTCTGGCTCTTCCACCCCATCAGGCACAAACAATACGAGTTTCTTGTACCCTGCAGTACCCACCTTCTTCCCATTAGGAACAGAACACTTGGCAATCTTCCTGGATACCCATGCTGGTCCAAAATTGTCTCTGGGACACATGCCTTCTTTTGTGGTCACGGGAGTGAGGGGCACGTCCTTTGCAGAACAAATCTTACTCAGTAAAATGAGCAGGAACAGAAGCTGTTCACTAGTGGCTGTTCCTACAAGTGGATGCATGTTGTATAAACAGTAAGTATGCTAAAGCTGTCCAAGCTCATGGATTCTGGGGGTTGCCTCTCTTCACAGCCTTTTGCTACTGAATCTGTTCATCAGAGACAGAAATGAGTCAGGCAATTAGGCAATTTAATGACAAGGTTTTTATTTCTGCCCTAACAGGGAGTACAATTCATAAATTAAACAGGAGAGGGCCCCAAAACCTGCATGCAAGGAAGAAGAGTATTTGAAGTTCTGGACCCTGTGGAAACCACTGATGGATTCAGAGCCAATCATGCCAAAGGCTTGAAGCTTTCTAGGAAAAAGAGAACATTTTCTGTTTGGTGAGGAAAAGCAAACATGCAAGAGCACTTACTTGAAAGGCCTTTGGTGTCAAATCTGCAAGCTGAGTGTAGTAACATGGAAGATGTTGGCAAAGTCTGTCTGATGAAAATTCCTGTAATTTTTTTCACCTGCCTTAAACTATCTCTGTGTCTGTGAAGAATAAGTAGCAAGAACCCCTTGTGATGTGATAGCATTCTCATTCTTTTGCTTTGATGCAAATCTACTTTACATAGGAACAAATTAATTAGCTTAATCATGAATTAACTACACTTCGAATGGCACCGTGTGGCTGTCAGTGCTGCAATTTCTTCCTGCAGTATGAAAATTGCATGTGCATCACTGGAGACAAATCCCTCCAGATGCAGTTTCTGTTGTTATTTCTGAAATACCAAAAGGAAATCTGGACATCAGTGTTATCCATGAGAGATATCCTGGCCTGACCAGATATTAATCTCAAATGAGCTCAAGCACTCCTCTGAATCAGTTCTGAATGCAGCCTAAAGTTACCCAGCACTTTATATTTTCCACCATACTATAATAGAGATGACACATGCTTTAAAGTGTTGGATTTATGCAGATTTGCCAAGAGGGCAATGGTGCACAAATAGAGCTGTGTTTAACTGAAAGGACATGTGCTCCCCATACGGATGCGGTCATGGTTGCTTAGGCTCTGAATGAGTTCATACTGCACTTCTCCAGAAGAGAACATGTGCTAAGTATTTCTTCGGGCTAATTTTTTCATGCTGCAAATAGTAGTTGTCATTATCTCACCCAACACACAGGTTTCAAGACACAAGCTGTCAGAACATACTGGAATGGTTTGTGTCTGTGAAAGATGACTGCCAGGAAGTACCTGCGTATCCTACATTGCGTGAGCAAACCCTTGATATCATCCCTGTGTTCCTCAGTGACTACCTCAAGCAGTTTGTTCTCAGTACATGGCCTGTTAGAGACTCCTTTGAAGTTATCTAATTCCCTTAGATCTGCAGGGGACCCAAAGACTCAGCTCTTACTTTTTGGTAACCATCTAGGGCTATAATAGCCTCACGAGTATCCTCCATACATGTTGAAGTGTTTTGGGTTTGGTTTTTTTTCAAAGCAAACAGAAAGTTGCTCAGCTTGGGTCCAAAAAGGAATAATTTGTATTTTGAAGGAGTCTTTTTAGATTAACCTGAAATTACTTAATTTATTAAGAATGTGCCTGTACAGCCACCCGAGGCACCAAGATGGTAATTTTGGTTTTAATTTTGTCATATATGTGGCTGAAAAGCACAGAATAACCCCCAGGCCATGTTCTCTTTGTAAAGGGGTTCCTCTTGCTGTAGCACCACATGGTGGTGTTGCCTCCAGCTCACACATTTCCAGTGGGAGAGTTCTCTCTTCCAAACTGTCTTGTTCTGTGAACCACACAACTGACCACAAACAACCTGAATTCTTTCTGTCTTGAATTTCCAGCCAGTTTTCACTATAGGCCATTGCTTGGACAGTTTGAAGGGGAAAGGTGCATAAGAAGAGCTTTGACAAGGGAAGTTATGTGATCTCAAACCTGTGATGCTCTTTCTTCTCCTCTCCCCTTGACACCCATGCATACACATAGTTAAAGAAATACACCCACCTATTTATCTCCCTTTTGTGGGGTAATTGCCTAGGTTGTGGCCAAACTGCAGTGCTGGTGCAGAGGCATAGGAGCTCCATGGGCTTGTGTGGTTCTGCGCAGGCTCCTTAGCTGAGGCTTGGAGCTGGACCTGCCAGGACCAAGGCTGGAGCTGTGCTGAGGCAGCTCAGGGGATGTTTCCCATGTGCCAGAGCCAACTGTATATTCTGGTAACTTGGGCTGCAGAAGCAGGCTGTGCCTGGGCTAGGAGGCTTGCCAAACACCACGGGTATTGGAGAACACTGCAGATGAACCCAGGAGGACCTAGTGGGAATGTGGGAGCCATGGAAAAAAGTTTACTGTTTAGAGTATCATAAAAAAACTGTTACAATGAACAGCAGAGAATGGACTTTACTCCTACTCATCTCTTTGCACTCATCTGCCCAATGAGTATTTTAGCTGCAAATGATAAAGGTCGGGATCCTTGTCATCTTATCCTTCCACTTATCAGTCTATTAGTGTCAGCTGCAGACATGTCACAGACAAGTGGCAATCAACACCTTTCAATCATGTACCAAACCTTCAAGTGTTACCTAAGCTGCAAAATCTGGAGGGAAAGAAACCTCAGATTTACAAATACCTTCACATACTTCATACAGGTTTGTGCTATTTTTATGCTTACACCTACTGAGACAGTTTCTGTGGGGAAAAACCCCAGACCTCATCGAGCAACTGAAGTCATTGCAAATAAGGTCACAATACTACTTTTTCCCAGAAATCCTCTTATTTGGTGAATGAGGTGGCTCTATGGTATCTGCTTGAAAGAGTCCAAAGGCTTTGGAGGGATCCAAGAAAGCTGATTGATGTTCAAGCTTCACTTCCTCCAAGGTCAACGGGGGTTCATCTTAAGGAGCAGGAAGTCAGGCAAAAATGCCAGGAGACCTGCATGGATGAACAAGGAGCTTCTGGCAAGATTAGAACACAAAAATGAAGTATATAGAAGGTGAAAGCAGGGACAGGAGACCTGTGAAGGATATAGAGATGCTATCCAAGCGGGCAAAACACAGGAAAGGCAAAGACGAACCCGAATTAAATCTGGTGAGGGGTGTCAAAGCCAACAAGAAGGCTTTCTGTAATTATGTAAGTTACAAAAGGAGAACTAGGGAAAATGTGAACCTGCTGTTGCTGAAGGTGGCAGGGGCCCTGGTGACACAGGACACAGAAAAGGCTGAGGTACTGAATGCCTTCTTCACCTCAGTTTCTACTAGAAAAACCTGCCTTCAGCAATCCAAGGACCTGGAGACAAGGGGAAAGTTTGAAGGAACACTTAAGTGAGGTGGAAGAGAATCAGGTTACAGAATACTTAAGCAAACTGGACATGGACCCCAGTGGGATGCACCCAGAAATGCTGAGGAAGCTGGCTCATGTCATTGCATTTTGATTATCTTTGGAAGATCATGATGACTTGGAGAGGTGCATGAAAACTGGGGGGAAAGCAAATGTCACTCCTATCTTCCAAAATTACCTGAAGGAGTACTCAAGGAACTATGTGTTTTAATGACAAGCTACTGATAACTGTCCTCCAGTCTGTGACAGCCTCAGCCCTCTAACCTGGAAACAGCACAGTGCTGGTTCTGGTGCTGGGTTGCAAGATTCATTCCATTACTTGGAGCAGCAGCTGTTTGCTTCCTTCAGAACCCATCCAGAGTTCATTTTGTCCAGACCCTTTTTCCTTTGTACTTTGCTACTGAAAATAAGCTGCAGGTGAGAAATTAGGAAGACCTCTGAATGCTAGTTTGAGTGCCAACCTTCAAGAATCTGCTGGACAAGGCTTGGCTCTCTGCTGGTTGACATGCAGCCTTAGTGCAGCCTTAGGAAGTTCATGTTTATTTGTTTGTTCATGTTTATTTGCTTGTTTTTACAGGCTCCCATAATTTTCCAGAAAAATAAAGGAAAGAAAAAACCAGTGACTTTTAGGATAATCTGATTTTTGTAGCTCAGCTAACCCCTTAACAGAATTTTGTGGCATAAAGGAAAACCAGAATGCTAGCCTTAGAGTTTTGTCCTTGCCAGATTTTAAGATTAACTACATAAATGTGGAGCATGTATGTGGTTTTCAAAACAGGTGACACAAACCTTTTGCATAATAAAAATAGTTCATCAGTCCAAATTAGAGATTGCAACCAGATCTTCTTATTTTTTATTTCATCTTGTGGCAAACTGAAATCCTGAATAATAATGAATAATAATGACATGATAATGAATTATATTACATTATCCTAACAATCCTTAATTACATTAAGTGATAATGGGATTTACATGCCATTTCTGTCACATCTGTAAATATGCAGGTCTTGACTACTTTGGTCAATAGGCTCTTTAGCAGGAGCTGTTTCAGAAGAATCTATTGTAGCTCTAATATGCTTTCTAGCACCACGACACACACAGGATCCCTGTTTTCTGCCTGAACTGACAGTTCTCTGTTCTTGCCTATCAGTCCTTCCACAAAGGCTGCACAGAAATTCCAGTCGTGTGAGCTATATGAAAGGTCAATCTCATTTATGTAATAGCCAACTGAGAAGAAGTAATGCTGAAGTATCTTGCCAGCTACAGTGCTAGGAAGATCATGTCACTGTAGTTTTGGGCTTTTGAAACAAATCTGTCAGACACATTTTCTACGAAGCAATGTCAAGCCACTCTTTAGCTCCAATGCTTTGTAGTTCAACATAATGCTATGCTCCATGAACACAGGATGAACTGGGAGTCTTTGAGTGAATATGTACCCAATTAAAAGTAAATTGTCAGCCACACTTCACAGGGACTAATTCTACTTTAAACACCAGGTGTCACTGCAGTATACTCCTGACTCCACACCAACCTCCTATCAGGTTAAAGCTTTACTTTTAAGCGATGTCAAAGCTTATGGAGAACAAAGATGCTTGTACTTTCTGTTCCCAAGTGTCTCCACGCAGCTATATGATTAGCCAGAATCTGGGAAAATTGTTCAATATTTCAACCAGCCACATTTATGGTTCTATGTGGTTGGCCTCAAACATGAAGCTAACCATAGTAATAGCGCAATTTTATGGCTGATAGCAATTGTTCAGAATGAAGACTCAAAAAAAATCTGTGAAACAGTTCTCTTGATAATAATGCTGCATGCACTTTTTTTTTTTTCCCCCAGAAGATCAGCCTGTATTGGATAATATTCAACTGTTACTTAATACAAAATGTATATCAAATTGCATAATTTGCAGCTTCTTGGCCCATGAACAAATGTTCAGGAAAAAGCAATCTTCTTTTACACTTATCAGATCCTGAATGATTTTGCACATGAAATATTCCTTATTTTTACAAATTCTCTATTTGACCTATAACCTTGTATCTTTTGAGTATTAAAATATACTTACCCAGATTAAACATTAAAAACCCATCACTTTGACAATGAACAGATACTACCTGTCTGTCTAATTTCTTCAGTCTCCAAGCTTGGTGCAACTAATCCCTGTTTGCACTGTGAATTTTCCAGGAACTTATTAATCAGTAACTACTTAGTATTGTACTAAGTGGGTAAAGCTGCCCTTTTCCTATCTGTAATTAAAGATACTGAGGAGGAAGGTGCAAGTCATGGAGAGTGCAAGCCCCAAAAGGTTAGGTAAAACCTAAAATTAGCCTCATGCTCTAGTGTACAAAGGAGCCTTGTTCCAGTGACATGCTTAAAAATGACATTTCTTTGTGTTAGACTTACAAGCAGAATCTGTGTTACATATTCAGCAGTGGTCCTAAGTCATCTGCCTCTGAAATGCTTCAGGATGCTCTTAAAAGTATTTCTACACAAATGAGTCTTGCTACTGACAGAGCAGTGCAGCAAATGGATGAGGAACATTACCTAGAGAGCATCTATAACAAAGGAAAAGGAATCAAATGCCACGGCAATTTCAGAGGATAATCCATAGGGCTGGTAATTTCAACTTTAAGAATGCTGAAAGCTGCGCAGCTTTGAAAGGCTCAAACCCAATATTCTTACCTGCATTAAAGAGAATAGTGTCACTATTCATGGCAGTCCCTGCTTTAGTCAGAGACAACTTAAAGTTGGTGCTGTTGTGTGCATGAATCTTGGCAGGATTGTGGCTTTGGGAGGAGCAAGGTGCTATATATCACAGAGAAGTCTTAGTAGTTCTTGTCAGATAATGAAATCAGCACAAAACTCCCAGAACAAACAGAATTCTATAAAATAATGCAGGTTTTAAGACCTGCAGGATGAAGTGACACAAGGACTGAATAACATATTTGTTAAGAAAATAACAAAAAGAAGCACAGATAAGAACCAACCAACCAACCAACCAACCAACCCACCAACCAACCACTAAAACAAAAGACAAAGCTTAATTATTGTGGTTTATTCTGTCTGGCTATTGAATTTATATATAGATTTTAATCCAATTAATTGTGCCAGGATTTTTGAATTAAATTAATTTCATTGCAATGTAACATGTTTCCCATTTGACATCATTTACATGGATTTCCAATAAATTTGAGTTATGCAAATATAATAACCAGAGAAAATGGCAGAGCCTCTTTTAAATGCTTTCAGAGAATACAGTACAGAATCATATGATTTTTTTCTGCATATAAACAAGTAACTATTAGGATGCTACTGTACATAAATAAAACCTGCATTTTTTATTATTGGCCTATGTTCTTACTTTTAGATAACTGCTTCATATGTTCATGTAGCATTTTCCCCCCGGAAATATTTACATAAAACTTTCTACATTTATAGTAAATAACCATAATTGCCTACTGTGCTTTCAGCTGAACTGGCTACAGAAATGTCTGATGAAGATTCTTGGAACAAAGGTATGACTAAATGACATAAACGTGTGTATACTATTACAAAATATTGTGAGGAATTTAATGGCATTTGTTAATTTACAAAATGCAATTTAGTGTTGGACGTGAACTGCTCTAACAGTAGGATAAGCCCTGCAATTACAGTTAAACTACAATTTATAGAACATACATTCTGCAAAACAACAGTATTTCAGTGTTTGCAGTGATGTTGACTAAAACATTTTGATTTCAAACAGATAGCAAGCCAAATAACACTTCATGTAGCAAACAAGCCTTAGCTATTGCCATCTCAGAAGTCTGCATGCACTGACTCCATGCATTGTGTATGTGGCACAGTCGTTGAATCACTGAGCTGCTCTCACTGGCCACAGAGCCGAACTTCACGGGATATTCCACTATATTCACTTTAACATAGCCAGGACAGTCCTAAGCCTCTCTTTGCACAAGCTCATACTGTTTTGAGGATGTTTTGCAGTTCTGTGTCAGTGATCAGAGACTCAAATAGTTGTCCAGAAAACACTTTTTGTTGGTGGAACACTGTGTAAGAGAACTATGCTGGGAGATATCCCAGTAACACGTACTTTTTCCATTATAAAACAATGGATAAAATAAACAATGTCTGTATTTACAAATTCTTATCCACTAAGTTCTTAGTATGCAGTGTTCTATATATAAAGCAATTTTATGCTGAAGCTCATATAGCACCCAATTTTAAGTGACTCTTACTGAGACACGATTTTAATAATTAGCTATTAGACATAATTATACCTATAACTGACTATTTTTTGTTGTTTTATGGAAATCATTTCAACTCACTAATATAAAAAAAGGAAAATACATTTCACTGAAAATACAAACAAAAGTACCTATCATTAAACCAAACTTCTAAACTCTTAGGGCCCAATCCTGCAGCCTTGGCTCATGCAAAGAATTCTATTTAAATAAAATAATAGTTTAGGGTTGGGTTTTTTGTTCGTTTGGGTTTTGGTTTTATTTTTTGCTAAAATCCCCATATGATGCAAGTCCAGATCTACACATGGTGCTTACTTTAGTGCATTTACATTTGTCCACGTTGGGTCTCTAATAGAACAAAAACATGTATTTAGAATTTATTCATTTCCATTCTGTCGATATGGAGGCTTGGTAAAAGATAATCCAGCTGCATCATGGTTGGGTGGTCATCACTTGATCCTGCCTCTCTCTATAAAGGGAATACTGAGAAGAATAAACTAAGTTATCCATCTCTTGTGAGACCCAGCACCTCCTCCCTTTACTGTAACCTTTTCTACCTTAAAAATCTTTCAAAACAGGTTGTCTGTGGGATGGGGAGGATGCAAATGAAACTTAGCTATTGTTACTTTACCTTTCTTCCTAGCTGCTGCTGTGGGCTGTACCTGACAGTGAATGCTCTTTTGTGGTTCTGAAGGTGGGCTCTCATCACACTTTCATCTAGAAAGACTGGTCAGACTAAGGAGAAGCAGCTCACATCCCCTTCCTTAAGGTAAAGGGGTTGGGACTGTGAAGCAAAGGGCCATTCCTAAGTAGTCATCGCCACAGAGATGAGGTGAGATGAGATGATGAGATGAGATGAGATGAGCCCTGGTGGAAATCATGAAGTTGGTATATGGAAATCATGAAGCTGATACATGCAGAAGCTCAGGAGCCACCACAGTGGCTCATTTCAAAGACCTGTCTGCTGGTAGGATGTTCTGAGGAGACTGGTTATGTGACCTTTCTCAGTCTCAGATACAAAGAGTAAATTCCAGTATCCTCAGACATGTGAGAAAGCAGGTTCTTGTGCTCTTAGATGTCTCTTTAATAATGCATTTAAACATTGTGACAATTCACATCTTATATGTGTCTTTAACTGTCATGTGAGTGCTTGCAACCTACAGAATTTCTTGCCTGGAAAGAAAGTGAAGACCTCCACAGATGTCCTCCAGACGGGATGAGATTACCTCAAAACGTCAGACTGAAGTCCAGGCTTCTGAGTCTCACAGGCACATTGAAGAGGTCCCATTCAGGAGTGTTAATGTGATGCAGTTTCTGTGCCCTGTATACAGGCACTGTCATATTTCACTAAGGACAAAAGAGATTCTCAGGTGGTGACAGGTGAACATAGTGGGGAAGAGCAGTTGCATAAATAAGAGGGTAGTCCAAATCCCACCTATGCTGAAAGTTAAAATATGAGTTAAAATTGTTCTATTTTTAGATATTAGGAATTGAAAACATCAGAACTCTCTCCTTTCTTTCTATAGTAAAAGGATTTGTAATGTTTCAGCCCCCTCCTCAATACAGCAAGATTAAAAGGTTATATTGTTTCGTAGTGAACAGGAGGCATTCTGAAATCCCAAATGAAGCATTCTGAAGTCAAGTTACTTACATACCTTATAAATAATCTGAGCCAATTGTTGCATTATCATAAACTATAGGAAATTACATACCTGCTTTCTAAATGAAAAAAATAATTTTGTATTTTCTGTACAAACACATGCTAGTTAAAATTAGCCAATGAATTTGCAGAGACAAAACCCTTGTCAGACTGTGCTATTATAACAATAAACAAACACCACAAATGAAAGCAGATATTTAGGAGTGTATGGCAAGAGAGCACCACATACAGTAATCAAGTGGCTGTGCAAAAACAGTGAGCATCTTTACCTTTACAGAAACATCCGTTATTTTTAGGCACTTTGCTGTCATATTTGCAGTGACTGTCCTTCACTTTGCTGTCATATTTGCAGTGACTGTCCTTCTCGCCAGTTTAAAACTGAAGGCCTCAAGAAACAAAACCTCACAGCTTGTAAAAACAGAACTGTAAGATTTATATTTCCCATAGACTGGGCACAGACCAATGGGTTTGTAATGAAAAGACAATCTGTGCATTTCTATGGAAATTGGTGTGCCAGAGCTGAAATTTATCTACATTGTGTAGACACTCTTGCTGACCTTTGGATTATATGTAAATTAAGTTTTGTCAATTAATCAGTGGGAATCTTGTATTACAAATAAGTTGTAATTTTTCTGCTGTTCAGGAGAAAAGAACAGTGCCTACTGTATGTGATATCCTAATGCACTCCTGGAAAATCACCACATAGGCAATTAATTTGTTTAACAAGTTTTGTAAGCCTGGGATATTTTATGCTGACCAGCCAAGGGGGTTCTCTCTCGTTGAAGAAAGGGAACCCTATATTTTTAGCTCTGTGATGTTCCATTTGCAGCATTTATCTTTAACATAATTCTGAACACATGCTGCTTGCCAGCAAGGGATATGTATTATATATATTTTTTTTCTGAGGCTGAGACCTGCTCTGGCAATGACTTCAGCCACCACCTTTCCAAAGAGATGCTACAAATCAACTTCAGCACCAGGATATGAAATTGCATTAACAGTAATTATGTTCCCTGCTCCCAGAAGAGACCTGCCCTTGAAAGTCTTCAGCACACCACCAAAGGAGCGCCTGTCAGGCTAAGCATCTTTCTGCATTCTTCTGTTTTGCAGCAGACTACCATACCAAATTACTTGTGAGGCATGTAAAAGCCTTATTCAGGCATACTTCAACCTCAAAAAACAAAACTCATCTGAAATAACTGGTTATTTGCCCAAGAGCAAGAGCTTCTCACTGGAGTGTGGTCCAAATTAAAATGTTTGATACAGAAACAGATTTCTTACAGTCACGTGGCAAACAAATGTATATGCACAATAGGAGACAGAAAAAAAGTCCTTGAGCTGGACTATGATGTTTCCAGTCCCACAGTGCACAGATGAGAGTCCTGGCTCTAGCTGCTTCCTGGCCTGAATGGCTGCTTTTAAACACCTGTGTCCCAAGCCCAGGCAGGGCTGTCACACGGGGTGACTCCACCCTGGCTGAGTGAGATGAGCAAGAGACAGGGCAGCACTGTCAGATTTTGTAGTCAAGAGTAGCACAGTTAACAGCCAGGAAGTTCTGGAAAGCAGAACCAGAGAGAGCACTCTGTGTCACAGACTTACACATGCAAACCATGTATCCAGCATCTTGTAAAAGCACCATTGAGAGGCTGAACTGAGAGCACCGCGTACACGGAATTGTGTTCAAAACAGCAGACAGGAGCTGCTCAGGGAGCCATGGGGAAGCATGCAGCCCTGCAGGATGAATTCCTTGAAGGCACGATAGATGAGGGCTTGGAGAACAAGGCAGGCTGGTCATCAGCCAGTTGAAATTGTGGGGATGACCCAATTCTGGGTTACTCATGAATATGAATCCCCACACCTACTCATCTGTCACTCCATGGATCCTGCTACATGCAAGCAAGCCTGCAATTTATATTAATAGAAAGACTGAAGCAACAAATTGTTCACAGCTGACATGAACACCACCTCCCTGAATGCTCACTATTGTAAAACCTAGGTTCTTCAAAAGAAGACTGATAATTCTTATTGCAAAGCTTAGTCATCACAGCTACATTACTGGGCTTTTTAGTGGATGTTTAGTGGAGTGACTATTGCTATTGTAGGGCTGACTGAGGTCCAGTACATTAAATGTGTCTCTATAAAGATGTTTCCAAGTTGGAACAAGTAAATGTTGGGGTTGTCCCTTTGTACTTTTGAGTTAAACACATACAGTATGGAAAAGAGTATGGAAGTACTAGCTACTTTGTAGAAAAGGCACTATAACTGATCTAACTGTGGTAACTAGGTACATGCCCATGCTACAGGTATCTGCAAAGAATTTATTTCTCTCTCTGACTAAGAAAGTTATTCTACACTCATGAACAGGATGACTGGTTTACATATTGGATTAGCACTGGTTCAGGTATGTGGTAAGAACAACTCTCATGGAAGACATGATGAGATTCATGGAAAGATGTCTGAACTGCATTTCCTGTTTTCTACCAGTTCCCAGAGGGAAATCAAAAAGACCTTTTCACTAGTGCAGTTATACACACATTACAGTTTGTTTGCCTTACTGTGGCAATTTGATGTGAGATTTTATTGTACAGTACAGTTGTGCTAAAAAAAGGAGGCAAAGAAATAGACTGTGAAGCTTCCCCAGAAAACATCACCAGATAACAAATACTTCATTTTGGATGCTGACATTTTATTTAGGGATATGGTGAAAGAGTTAAAAAGAGCAGTAAAGAGACAAGTAGAAGAGACTCCCTTTTCTTGACAGTCAGATTAATCTCTTTGGGGATTACTGCTGGAAAAATATCTCTATCAAATATATTAATGAAAAGGAAGCATTGACAACAGCCATAAAGGAACAGGTATTACATCTGGGAAGAGGGAACTAAACCTGCACCTTGATTCTTTGTCAAGAAATGTAAAAACTCACTTGGACTGAATTCTAAAACATTTTAATTTAGCATTAAACTACATAATGGAGATTATGCAGGGGAGTTATGGACTCCCTCATACATCCTTGTTCAGGAGGGTTATTATTTTTTGCAGCTTTTAAGTCCAGTGTGGGTCTCAAGGCTGATGTCAGGTACACGTCCTGAAAGCAGCAATCCAAAATGTGAATTGCTTCTCCATGAGACTGAGGTCTGATGAACCATTAAAAGGTTGTGACCAGCCTGAAAGTAATTTAAAGAGGAAGGAATGTGCCACTGCCACAGCACTGCAGACATGGTACCAGCTCCCAGTGCAAGGCTGTATGAGACAGGTTAAAAACAGAAACCAAAGGAAGAAGAGAGGGGAATGACAATTTTTCTTTCACTGTGTAAAAGGGAAGTCTAGGGGGGTTTCAGGAGCAGTTGTCAGAACAGATGAAAGAAAGGACAGAAAGACTTGTGTCCCTTCCTACAAAGCAACATTTCTGATCTGGCTATGAAAAACAACAGAATGACTGGACAGTCCTCCACCATCCTTTGACCTGCTGGTCTCAATGGGGGTATTTCTAGAGTGATGTTTGGTTTTCTTCTTTTGCACCTTAAAATTTACAATCAAGAATTCAGTGCTATTCTTTGCTTTCAACTGACATTGTCTCAAGATATCTTTGAACTGGTCTTGAAATTGAATCTAGTGAACCTGACAAACCTCATGTTCCTACTGTTTCTCTAAAAGCAGTCATCCACATAAAGGGATAACTACATCTTGAGATGTATTTGGGAATTTCAGGAGTTGAGGTATGCCTGCCACTAAGCTGCAGGAGTCATACTGAGGTCTACATATATAAACTGGTACCCCTGAGCAAGAACAGACAGCAAACACATAGTTAAAGACAGAAGAGAGTCTCCAGACTTAGCACAAGTCTTCTGAAACATGGTGCATCTTATCTTTGGCCTTAAACAGTGTGAAGTAGTAGGAGAGAACATTCAAAGGTGAATTCACATTAAAGGAAACAGAAACAAAAACGTTTATAAAGGGAAAAACTCCAGAAAGCAGAACCACAGTCATCCTTGAAAAGCACTGTAGTGGAAGCAAAGGGTTTGCTGCAGCTGTCAAAACATGGCAGTATGGTCAAGAACAGGATGGATGCAGAGTGGTCTGAACTGCTTCTCCTCCAAGGAGAGAGTCGTAGATCGAGTGTGCTGCACTGTTGCACAAGGTCAGGATCCACGAAGTTTGAACCACCCTGTGGGCAGAGGTTGACTGCACAACTGCACTGCTCCTCAGAGCTGTACTACTTGCAGGCAAAGCCTGTAAATCAGCACACTTCTCTCAGTTATGAAGCTATTTCTAATAAATGTGTGTAACCAGATCCATGTTTGCTCTTTATAGTACCAAGTCATGTTGAGAACTGACCAAGGATCCGAGAAGGGCTCAACCTTCAAAACCCAGTACCAACTGAGCTGAAATTAAACCTGTTTTGTTTACTACAGAATAAGCCAACCTCAGTTTATGTACTGTTTATTTTGAATTAAAAATAAACTGCTCTTCAAGCACATGCCAGATATTATGTATGTGAATGTTGCCAAGCTTGGACTATAACTTATACTTGTGTCCAAATTACAAGAGTATGCTTATATACATGGGGATATGTGCACATGCATGTCACACAATGCTTGTTCTTTACTGTTGGACTATTCTTGTACCATTTTACTGTTTATTGCATTATTCTTGAAGAAAAAAGGTAGCAATCCAGTACCTGCTTATTTCATCCAAGCACTGTACTTTGTTTTTCACAGTAACAGAGTAACTCAGCATTTCTGAAAAGCCAGTGGCTTTCAAGCTGTTTGTCAGAGGCCCTATAGTAGGTCTTGGCTGCCCTCCTGCTCCTTTTAGCAGAAGAACAAGGAGGACTAGTGGCTATGCCTGACTAAATCCCACTGTCTCTTTTGCCTCTTTTTTGCCCTGTGGCAGTGTTCTTTTACATAGACTCCATTATTTTAGCTTAAAAACAGCAAGGCATGTTCCATTTCCCTGCTCAAGGAGGCAGAAAAAGTCAACAAAACAACCCCAGTAGATAATTTTCATTTATCTACTTTTGAAATAGGAAAAAAATTAAAACACCAAAAAACAAGCCCAAATAAAGAATGGGATTCCTCCTGTTACAAACCCCAGTAAGTTAATCTATAAAAACTTTGAAGATGAAAAATACGTTGTAAAAAAAAAAGTATTACCCACTCAACACAGTACATAACTTTTCCTATATAAGAAACTAGACAAAATTAAAATAGTTAAGTCTTTAAAAAGGGCAAAATTCTGCAACAAAAAAATAATTACTCAACACTACTAAGGTTAGACTACACATTATGCCAATGCATTCAATTGCACAATTTTTGCAACACAACAATGGTCTGGGGTGTGTATGTGCAGGTGTTTATGTCTATTTGAGGGAAACAGTGCAAGAATACTAAGAGTGACCGTTGCCATTTCAAAGGAATATTTCAGAAATAATCAAACAAAACCCCTACAAATACCAGTACACATCTCAAATACTGCAAGTCACATTCTACAGCCCTTGACATTAAAAAAAAAAGAAAAAGCCAGCAGAATTAATTCAAGTACATTTGGAGTCAGTCCCTTGTGAACAACTGTTTTTTGCACTTTAGTTGCAGTGAAGGTGGACAGAGCTCCCCAAAAGACACAGAAGTGAGTGCATCTTCCCCAGCCCCGCAGAGTAAGTCTGAGTTGAGGTACAATTAATTATCTGTGGTTTGCTCAACATTGCAGATGCCAAAACTTGAATGAAAAATTATGCTTGAAAAACACTTTGAAGAAAATTACATAAAATAATCTCTTAAAATGAGAAGCTAGTTTTGTGTAAGGGTAGTCTTTTTGGTACGTAATCCTGTCAGGACGACAAGCATGGCACGCCTTCCCAAATTACGTTTGCCTTGGAGCTAATAACAATAAAGAAACCTTTACATTTTCCTGGTCATCTTTCTGACCTGACGTACCCTTTCCCATGAGCCTTGATCCACCACCCAGAAAAACCAGCAGCTATCACACCCCAGCTGAAATGTACATTGCTTCTTCACAACTTGTGTTCCATAGGAAAAGCACTTCCCCCTCCACGTTTCACTTGTCCTTTGAAAATAACAGTGGGGAAATCTGCTGCTGGAGTAGTTAAAGCCTGGTGAATTCCCTGTGGTGCTGCAAGTCCCCTATGCTCTCGTAGTCGTTCTCTCCTGAAAGAGCAGTGTGGTTTGTGGTGGGCACCGACAAGGTCCTGTCTTCCTCTTGGCTCACTGACTGGATAGCTTCATAGTCCGGCTCCAGCTCCCCGTTTGGTCTGTCCGCTGACTGAGGCACAGTGGTGGAATTGAGGGTGTTTTCAAAGTCCTTCACACTTGCATAGAGGCCACTGCAAATAGACGGGGACCTCTGAGATGCAATTTCTTGAATGCAGGTGTAAGGAGAATCCAGTGCCTTGATGGCCTGTCCCGGCTTACTCACCGATGAGTACATGGCTGAGATCTAGGAAAAGGAGACACCTGCTGAGCATGGAGCATGGCATTGTGCAGCAGTCTGTACCCTTGTACTACAAGGATGTCAGTTATTTAAGAAAAGACAGGATCTTTTTTGTTTTTGTTTTTGGTTTGGAGTGTTTGGGGCTGGTTGGTTTTTGTTCATTTGTTTGTTTAGAGGGAGATCATTCTGGAGATGGCAATACTTCTTACTTTTTACTGATTTCAGCTAACAAAAAATGGCTTGTCTGCTCATCTATACTTCAACTCTTCTCAGTATTAGATAACATTAACTCACTTCAAGATCAGGTTATTCATTAATGGCTGAGAATGCTTCTCCCAGCAGAAGGCATTAGCTCATTTAGCTCATTGCCAAATTTGTGTTTAGTTTTATGTCCAGAAAACATTTATAAATGGCATGGTTGCACTAGAGATGATCATAAACAGCGTTATTTATGTTTAACTTTTCTCTTTGTTTAACTCTCCTCCACTTATCTGACCAACAGACAGTTGGCCATAAAGAACAGTTTATGTTCCAGTGCTTTTATTGTACTTCAGTTTACTTCCTAGAGCCCCAAATTTTGCAAGGGGAAGGTGGAGCATATGTTTCAAGAGACTGATGATTATTCTTCTTGAGAAGGCCTTGTCATCCAAATCAAGAAATTATCCTAACAATCAACTAACTGTGGCCTCCTATTATTTTCTGACACCATTTTTAACCTATGGGCCTGACCCAGCCATATGTTAGAATACTTCTGATTTTAGGAATGGTTCTCTGTGCAGAGAACCTTGGGCTTTCCTTTTCCTTTCACAAAAGTTTCACCTTTCTTAGATTCTGCTTAATCACGCAGAGCTTATGCTAATTTCTGCCTAAAAATTGGTCTCTAGTTAGTTACTGAATTTCATGCAAGATACCTACCTCATCTTCTGTGAGAGATGGATCTTCCTCTCGAGACTTGTAAGACACTGAACTAAGCCTCTGTTAAAAAGAAGAAAGAAAGAAAATAAAAGGCTCATTACCCATCAACAGTGTGAAATCTATAACAAAATCCTCCCATTATAATCAATACATTATATTTTATGGTCATTTGCTCTCAAGTTCCATTATACACAGCTAATACCCCCACTATTCAGAGTACTTCTCTGGAGATAACAGCCCTGAGAGGTTAGTAAAGCTTTTTAATGTACCTGCTTTTGTCCTGACCTGAAAAGGGTAAAAATAATGTATTGGTTAAAACAAACGCTGCACCACTGTATCCCTGCCTTTACACCTCTTATGAAGTATCTGCAGAGGGTTCTGAACAATTAAAGTCAGCTTGTGATACACCAGTTGCGCTTTCACAGGGTTTTCAGATACGCTTTTAGATGACCAAAGAACAATACTCAGCTGACACCTTCTGAACGATCGCTACCCTTCATTCTGTAGATCCTGGACGTGCTGCATGGGAGAGCTGTGTCCTCCACCCCTGGAATGCTGTTCCTGTGCAGAGGTGCTCAGCAGCCTGGCCTCACAACCACTCAGACCTGCTGCAGCCACCCTGAGCTGGAGTCAGGTCACACAGCAGAGTCACTGAAGGATGGAGGGCTTGGTTTGCTATCAAGTCTAATTTCAAGCATCTAAAGTGTTCTGTGTAAAACAGGTCATGAAACATCAGGGGAAAAGCATTTTGCTCTTGTGAAAAATGCCTTTGGACCTTTACAACAACAAAGACCTTGCTGCTGCACAGCAGCTGTGGGATGCCTCCTCTCTGGGCCAAGAAGGTTTTGCTGGACTCCTGCTCCACAGCGATTCAGAGGAAGCCATGCAGTACTGTAAGAGGCTGTATTTTGGACTTTCACAAAACTTCTCCAACTAAAATAGTTCATACCACCTCCAGTGCAAGCCAACATGGAGGACTAGAGCTATTTTAACACGTCAATAAAATACCACTTCCAGGCACACAACTTGTTTGATTTTTTTTTTTTTCCCCTCAGAGACTCATTGTGATAGATTATTTCCTCCTTCCATTTTCGTGTTATTTTTACTTCTGGTAAATACCAAACATCAGGTTCCCGGGCACTTCTGAACTTCTGACAGACCATGGCCCAAAGCACACTGAAGTTCTGCCTGCTGCACCTGAAGAGCTTCCCATACACCAACCAACTCCCTCACTTCTTTCTCCTTTTAATCTGTGATTTGTTTACTCTTAAAAAAACCAACCAAGCAACCAAAAAAAAAAGGCAAAAGAAAAAGGAAAAATTCAAATATATATGTTGGCCGTGTATTAAACCTGCTTCACTACAGCAACTTGCTTTAGTCTTTCCTATCTGCATCTTTTTCTGCTGGGGAGTAAGCTACTAATTTCATCCTCACACATTAAAACAAGCACGTGCTCATAAAATTCTTCAGTGATTTTTCTGTCATCGGTGTGTCTATAAGCACCATGTGTCAGGACCCCTTCTACAGTTTCCCACTCAAGTACTGATAAATACCCCAGGCTGTTTGCCATCCTGTGCTGTTCCCCTGATACACCATTCTTTCTTCTAAATGTGAAGCTTGTGACACATCCGTTTTGGAGGATATTGTTATCTTAAAATCTTAAGATTTTAAATGGGAAACTTAAATTCCACTGGCCCCTAAATATTTCGTACCTAGCAACATTTTAAACAATGCTGAAACCTCAACAGTAACAACACAAACCACACATGTCCTTATTTGCCTTCTGCTTTCCTTTCATTCCTTGACAGCACTTGGTATTTTGCTCTTTGGCTCAGCTGCTGCTCCTGACACGGGCAAAAGAACAAGAACATTCTCCTTTGGTACATTTTTAAGAGATGTTTTGCTTATCCTCAGATTGTTTAAAGATGAAATCAGATGGCAGCAGATAAATGGACACACAGATAGCACCTCCACCAGTGCTCACTCTGGAAAGACCTGGGTGAAAAAGGAGATGCATACTCCCTTTTTAAATAAAAGAAAGAACTAAAGAAATCTATTCTGCTTTTTCAGTATTATTAGAAGAATGATGTTCAAGGTTTTGTAGGTGATAGAGGCCTGTAAGAGGCCTTGTGCTATTAAAGGTGTCTTTCTTCACCAAGTCTTTCCAAAGGATTTGGCTGGGTCAGAGCCGAAAACCAGTTTAGTTAAATTTTCATCCATTATTTCACACCTGGCTCTTAAAAGGTGCCTTTCTAGTTTTCATGCAGCTATATACAGGAATGGTCTCTGGCTTGGTCTACCTAATTTTCTCCCAGACTGGAGTGCTTCAGGGACTGGCATGGGCTGGGGATCACACTGGCTGCCCTCTTTTAGATGGTGAGACTGAAAGAGCTTGGACACAGTCTGTTCTCTCTGTTGGCAGGTACAAGCCTTGGTTACACAGGTGCCTCCCTGCCTGTCCCTTCTGTGTGCCCTCGTTACAGCGAGGGAGACTTGCATGCCGTACACACAACCTCTGTCTTCATCAGGGCCAGGGCAGAAGGTTGAAGAGTTTGGGATACAGATGTCATGCTAAACAAAGAGTTAAGTAGACTCATAGAAAGGAAGCAAAACCAGAAACACCTATGGAGTCTAACTAAAAGAGTTATCAGTGTAACATATATTTCCATGAACATCTTGGTTTTGCTTGCCACATCAAAAAAACCAGGCGTTGCTCTGCATTGCTTGAAGCAGCAAAATACAGGGAAAAACTATCATCATCACAACAGAAAAACAATCCCACAGCCCCCTCCCCACACAATGCCAACAATAACGACATTTATATATTCCATCAATTACCATCTCCAGCTCTGCTGCAGCTGCAGCTCTCAAGGACAGGACAGGCACACACCTCGATGCATAATGCATGTACCCAGCAGCACGCACGGCAATGATCTGATGCTGCCCAAGATTTAACTCAGGGTGGCTTCAGCTCTGAATAAATTTTAATTAGACAAACACCTTTTTTTCCTGCACTTAGGGGACTGCATGTGTCATCTCTTGATTAATCCTTCAAAACCTGAACCATTTTAATCAATTCCCACTCCTGGCAGTTACTGACGCTGCAGACACGGTGTGCTGGGGAGCTACAGAGCAGCAAAGGCTTTTCCTTTGTATTGGTGCCTGGGAAATACAATTACTTTCTGCTAGTCTTTTCACACCTGGTAGGAAAAATATCACTTTTACACTAAGCTGTTTATCTAAAAGTCTAATTAGAAATTACTTATGGCTGGAATGTGGGAGGGGGCAATGTTGCTGGATTATTGTTGACAGTCACATCTTAATTTTTTACTTAATGAGATCATTGTTGTACAAATGTGCAATGAAGAGTCTAGCTAAATAATTTTTATACTGCAAGAAGTCTTCATTTTATTCATTTGGGCTATATTGTGCCTTACAAGTTACATGGTTAGTTATTTATTTAACAAGATACTCTTCTGCCTTCTTCCTGGATTACTGAAATTCTTCAAGAAAGATAACAACCAGAAACAAGTAACAATACCTCAGCTCTGCTGTGATTTTTACATAAATATTTACATTTAAAAGTCACATTGCATCTTAAAAACTTTTTTGAAATTTATGGTAACAATACCTCAGCTCTTTTAAATGTAAATATAAATATTTACATTTAAAAGTCACATTGCATCTTAAAAACTTTTTTGAAATTTTCATCAATACCTACCTAATATTATTTGATGACTTGGACACCAGAAACCTGCTAAACCTACCGTTCTTTCATTCACAATTAATAAGAAGATATCTAAACATTCTGAAAAATGCAAACTCAACAATTTATGAAAAGTCTCTACTATGATCTGAAAGCATCCTTAAAATGTCTTCTGATAAAAAACTACAAAGGGGAAAAGAAACTGCAGAAAATGTCCTAATTTTGTATTTCAAGGAATTACCACAACTCGTTCCTAGTGAGGAAGCATAAGCTGCTGAGAAAACTTCATTTTTGGCTGTGATTTCAGCACTTAAATTCCTTACACTCTGTTTATATGTGATATACAGAATTTGACAAATATAAAAGCGTGCAGCTGCAGTCTCTCTCTCTTTCTATCCCTCTCTCCTACAGCAAAAGACAAAGTGAGTGCCTAACACTTGCACAGCTAAGTCAAGGTGGACCAATGAAAGAGGCACATCTAAAGTAAGGACATCCACCAAGGATGCCCCCCTCTCCTTTTTGTAAATTGCAGTTTCATTAGGAAAAAAAAGAAGAGGGGGCTTCAGAACAATATATAGATGGTGACAGAGATACTGGATGCCCTTTATAATAGCTTCCACAAGTATAATACCATCAAACAAAGAAGCAAAAGCTTCCTATGCAATTCCTGGATAATATTTTGGGAAAAGCCTTATGTAGTGCATAGCTGCAACAACTGAAAATACAGGCAGCAATAGAATGAGCATATAGCTCTAACACAAAGATTCTACTATACACTATAATATTTCTATTTACAGTCTTGCTTCATCTTGAGTGGGCTTTTTTCCTGTTATTTTTTTTGTTACTGAAAAATAAAATCCTCTCCCACCATATGTTCTCAATCATTATTTGGCTGTTTGATGAGGACAAATATTTGCAGTATTTACCTTTTCTGGTTTACTCGCTCCTTCTGTCACTTCTTCTTCCACTTCTTTTTCTTGCACATTTTCATTTTCATCAAGAAGTTTCATGGGTACTGGAGGGGGAAGCTCATCCTCTACATCTGGTATGTTGTCAAGAGGACTTTCTGAATTTGCACTTTGGCGACTCTTCTTATTTCGGTCAACAGATGCATACTCTGCTGACTCAATTCTGCACTCAGGAATCTGATTCTGACCTTCAGAAACTGTCAGTGAAGCCTTTGATTTGCTGTTAGAGTTCCCTTCCATGCTGGCTACTGCTCCAACATCTTTAATTTCCTTCACAGTTTCATACAAGCAGTCTTCAACTATGTTCTCCTGAGAGGAACTGTCTTTCAAGACTTCATAAGGCCCTTCCATTCCAAGACCTTGATCATTTTCTGCATTTCTAGATGAGATTATAGTTTCCATGGGGTTGTTAGGGGGAATACTGGGTAGTTCCCGGCTCTGGTGACACTTTATAGACTTTCCAAGACCATCCTGTTGATCTAGTAGATCAGATGTCTGTACTTCTTCATAAGGCTGGATACAGGCAGCTGTACTGTCCTCAGAAAGAACTAAAGAAAATTACAGAGAAGTATTACAAACAAAGGCTTAGTTAACTAAAAGGTGTGATTTGGTACTCTCTACATCACTTTGTTTTTGTGACATGCTGGAAAGGGTAAATGATGCTGGAAATGCCTGGTGATTAGTGTGCTTTTTGCTTATCAAAACGTTTCAGTTACAGACATTTCTGCACTCTACTGGTAAAATATCTTTCTCACAACATCTAAAACAGTCTGTACACCCCCAAGTCACATTATATGGCAACAGCATTCACTGTCAGAACAGGGGGTGGGAGGTTAGCTGTGCATGGATATTCAGCTGCCTTGTACTCAGTTTCACTGAATGATTACAGAGTGCTCAGCAGTCTCAGATGGGAAACAGGTGGGAGGCCTCAAACCAAGTGCCTTAAAAAATCGTCGTTAGATTTTCCTCTTTGCATTTCCCCATTCTTTGGAATCAAAAGGAAAGCATTCCTTCTTCCTCCCCACCATCCTTCAGCTTGTTTAACATGCTGGTCCAATTCTGGTTGGAATTGCACTTCTCTCAGCTCTCCCTGCACGCCACAGCAGAAGCTCCTCATGGAGAGCTGAGCCATGCTTCTCTTAGTCTCACAGCACATAATGTTGGCTGACAACCTACTAACGAGCTGGCCATATGCACAAGAGAGAAGACTAGACTTCAGGAGGTAGTGTCAGGCAGAACATGTTGTTTCAGGTCCCAGAAGTGGGCACATGTCTTTGTCACTAGAGGGTATTAGGGACTGAAATGTATGGGGCTTCTCATCTTACACCACACGTGTGACATTTACATGCACTCGTGGACATACACAAGCATGTTTCAAGCATGGTAGATAACTTTATCTCACACTATTTCTTTAAAAAATCATTTCTGAACAGCTTTACTTTTCCTAGCACAGTTCCTAGGGCACTATCTCAACAAAAACAACCCATTCTTCTGTGTTCTTCAGTGTATTTGACATGGTGACAGAAGGGTTGCCAAAGCAATCAATGCCTTTGATTTGGTGGTTGCCATGGACATTGCTTTCTCTTCTGTTCAGGGCATGCAGACACAGTCAGCACCTGCAGGGAGCCATACCCTGACTGCAAAACTCAGGACAGAGCTGGAGGTGTGAGATGATAATCACTGAATGGGAGATGGGAGTTTTCCCTTTCTGGTCCTTGATTCTAGAGATTTCTGTGCTGTGCTGAGCACCCTTACAGAACCCAGAAAGCACACACTCCATTCAGGCTGGAGGGGATAACCAAAAGCAGTGAGAGCTCAGGTTTCTCTATTTTTATGGTTATGGGTGGTAGAACAGAAGGGGTTGGGGTAGCTGAAGGGTTGGCATAGATAAGACAATGCTGGCAGGTTGGACAAAGGAAAAAAACACAGCGTTTGATGGTTCTTCTTCCATAGCCCATCCCCTGCTCAAAAAGCTATCAGAAACAGTAATAAAAAGAACTACTAACAAAAAGTGCATGAAGTGTAAGTAAAAAATTAAAGCACAGGGGTTCCTGTTATTCAGAAGAGCTGTTATGCAGAGTATAAGCTGAGTATAATATCAGACAGTCTGAAAACTGTCTGCTGGTTGACAGCACACCTTTTAGCAGCAGCTCTGACAGCTGCACATGTGGTGACTCATGGCAGAGAGAAATACTTCCATTCTGCAGGGCTTTGCTCTGCACATCAAGTCCCTCAGGGAACCACACACCTACATACACAACAAGCCAATGGATGGGAACAGCAATTAGCTGCAAAAACAAAGTTTAAAGATTACTTTGGATACTTGTCTCTAAGGGGTAAAGTCTGAATAGCTTAGCCTCTGCTTGCAGAAGATGAGGAGAGAGCTTTAAGTTGGAGTGCAGCCCCTGGTGTTGATGTTAGTGTGAAGACAACAGCTGGCTCCCAGTGGCTCTGAGCTGAGAGTGAGTTTATTTTTAGGTACAGCTGAGTAAAATATTTTCCAGTGATACTTCAGGGTGAATCATTTTGAGTGTTCCACAAAGCAAAGACTAAGGGAAAAAAAAAGGAAGCCTATTTATGTTGCCTGTTTTCTAAAATAAGAAAATATAAGTGACAGCACAGCACAGTACTGTGACCTAAAGCTGTAATCCCTGGAGGGGCACCTGAGATCTGTCCACACCCTCCTGGAGCACTTTTGAAACTCTAAGGCGCAGCTTCATCTTCTGGTTTTATCCCAGTTCCATAGCTTACCAAGATTAGGGAAGGTCCTATTCTCTGCCTGATCACCTGGTCAATCTGCAGGTATGGCTTGGTGACCAAGACCTGGTGGCCCAGGAGAGGACCTCAGCACCTCCTCCCAGTGCTGGCTGGTGTGGAGGACTGGGAGCAGCAGCCAGGGCTGTACCAGAGCATGCCGAGGAGTGGAGTGGAGATGCAGCCTAAACCACCCGAATCTCCATGAGATGATCATGAGAGGCAAACGACTCCATGGCATTTTTTACCTTGGTTGTAAGTTCTGTGTGATCTGGTGTCAGACCTGCAGAGGCGTGCAGAGTATTCTGACACATGGCTTGCCTGTGTGCTTGGGAAGCCGATGGCTAGAAACCTGAAACCTGAGGGATGCACTGGGACGGGGCCGCTGGCTCATCCCACCCGCAGGGGCTGCCATACTCACCCTCACCGTTGCTGAGGGCTCCGTTCTGTTCACTGTTCGGGGGAGGCTCCGTGACCGAGCTCGTGATGGAATGGCTGAACACCTCCTTCTCGGAAGGCTGCAACACAGACCAGGGACCGCTGCTCAGAATGAACCTTCACATGAACACACACGCAAGCAATTTCATTCTCATCTCCGGAGCTCTGACCCACAGGTATTATTGGCAGGAGAAGCAAACCATGCCAACTAGATTCAAAGATTTAAGTGTCTGTGTTTACAGATGTTAAAAAGAAGTAAGTGCAAAGATGTCCAGCGTGATGTCCTTTTCAAGCTTTACGGTAATAGACATTACTATGGCTTTAACCCGTGAGAAGACAGCATCTGACAAAGTGTACACTGCCTTGGGCTGCAAATGGAGTGAGGGGAAGGCTGGAGTGCAGTGGTGGCAGAACAGGCACTGAGAAAGTGCAGATTATCAGGATCTACACAAATTTTCCTCCTCTTCCCCCCTCTGCAACTTTTAAAGTTTCCCATGGTCAACCATCTCAAAATTCCTGAGCTATTCTCTAATCTGTTGTATTTTGCAAGGAGCTTGGTACAAACCAACCACAAGACAGACACAAGCTGCCAGAAATAAATACTCACCACATTCATCAGATTTTCATGATCTCCATTCTGACTTTTGGCCTTCTTTTCCCTTAATGAAAAAGGCACATGAATTTTTACTACAAATTATGCCAATATACAAACACCAATCATTCATAGACCTTACACTCCTGCAGGGAACAGAACTATGATTCACAATAATATTGAAAATGGAATAACTGAAAATTGTTACAGGAATTGGTGTGACCTCTGTGTAAAAACACCATTGAGGCAGAATAGTGATAAACATAACTGAAGAGGTACAACAAACACACAAAACTCTTCTTCTCTCTCAACGTAAGATCACAGTGAGAAATGACTGATGGTTATTACAATATAGTATAAATAATTATGTAGAGACAGGACATGGGGGAATGGCTTCAAACTGAAAGGGAGTAGGTTTAGATTAAATATTAGGAAAAAATTCTTTACTGTGAGGGTGGTGAGACACTGGAACACATTGCTCCAAGAAGCAACTTCTGGTAGATGCCCCATCCCTGGCAGTGTTCAAGGCCAGGCTGGATGGGGCTCTGAGCAATCTGGTCTAGTGAAACGTGTCCCTGTCCATGACAGGGAACTAGATGATCTTTAAAGTCCCTTCCAACCCAGGCCATTCTATGACTCTATGATAATAAAAATATTATTCTTCAATTTAATAATATCTGAAATTCTCAGATATACATCCTGGTTACAGACTACTTAGGAAGTCCCTTAAACTGTGTCAGAAAAAAAATGTGTATCCTATGAGGAATTAGAAAAGGCCAACAAAATCCAGATAACTAAAAATGCTAGTCAAATTGATAATAAGCATGAGCAGTTCAAAAAGGCATACAAATTTCACAGCAGCAGAGGACTACAGTTTTAAAGGAATCCCACTTCCCTGGGTCCTTCATAGGAGTCTAAGTATGGATCACATTTCCAGTTTTTACCATTTGGGAAATAGAGCTCTTGTTCAGAAATACTGCAATAAAGTATGAGTTTAAAATAATGTTAGTCCTTCCCCTAGATGAAAATTCAAATAAAAAGGTGAGAAAATATTGACAATATGAAATTTTTGCTTCTTCTAAAGTCTGCAGTGAACTGTACTTCCATATCAGCAACTGTTCAAATTCTACCTAATTGGGAAATAACAAAACAGCAAGTGAGCATGCACCAATGAAGAGCAGAGAAAGTTAAAAGCTGAATTTCCTCTCTGGAAGTTTTTCTGACTCTGATATTTTAGAAAGAGCAAATTTTATTCAGTTTTCTATGTCCTCATCCATTTTTGAAGAGTAAGCCAGGAAGAAATTCTGCACAATTGCATTTATGCATAAACAACCTGCCATACAGAATGACCTGAAACAAAAGATATTATGTCCAAACTAGCAACACAAGAATTTATTAAAAAACATCACCAGAATATTTCAGGCAATGTATCTCTGTAACTGTAAAGATTACTCAGTGGTTTGACCCATCTTTCTAGAGATGTTTCAAGGATTGGTGTGTTACAAAACATAGAATTATAGAATTATTTGGGTTGGAAAAGGCCTTAAAGATGATACACAGTACCTAAAAGTAATGTTTGTGGGCTAAAAAATATTTAAAATAGACTTTTTACTTTTAAATAAATGTAAAAAATTCTACTATTTTTTGCACAGATATCACAGCAAACTGTGACAATAAGAAGATACTGAAATGTCAACTTACAATTTACAAAAGTGTTTCTCCTGAATCACATGAAATTACACATTCTAACTTAGGCTTTTTAGGGTTTCAACCAACTTTGGGACCTGTTTTTGCCCACAACTGTTTTTTTGCATGCTGGGCTTTAGATAAATCCTGATGAAAAACAAACCCTTCCACTATAGACACATTTTGTGCCAATACAGTGCATTTTATGGCTGCACAATTTCCTCAATGTTCTCAAAGCTGGAGGGACGAAAGCACATGCTCCTTACAGACATATGCATCCAAACTGCAGATTTTGCTGCTGTCCTGGATTTTTCCCCCATAGTGAAGGGTCTGACTGCTCTGCCTGTGGAAGGGCACCATGGACGGACTGCAGGCTGCCCAGCTTCCCTGTGCAGTCAGCAGGGCTCAGCTTACATGTCATGAAGGAGCCTTGAAACATGCATAAACAAAGCCAGTAGAAGTGCCTCTATGGGTGAAACTGAATCCTCTTATAGAGAAGAAAATAAGGATAAGGCGTAAGGCATTAATTAGTACCACTGTTTGATCCTTACTCATTTTTGCATGAAAGGCAGGAGCAATACTATATTCCCTATGCTTCAGGAATGGCCACAGCAAAGCTGAAGTACATAATCACTTCCCTTTCCTTTTTGCCTAGACTTTTTTGGTCCTGTTTAGCCCACCTGACGTTCTCAGTTTCAGCTTAGGGGTGTGATTTGCTAACACTCAGTGTCTACCTGGGCTCCAGGCTTCTGCTTAGAGGAAACCACTGAATAAACACAATTGTGTATTTCCTTCACAGCAAAAGAAAAACAGAATTAGATTTTAGAATGAATAGAACTGTTCAAACTGAAGTTTGCTTTGCAAAAGGTACCTTTCTTTTTTAATTTCTGTACCTCAGTCCTAAGTATTTCCCGCTAACAATTTATACATGAAGCTATGTCCAAAGTGAACCATTAAGCCCTGGAGCCTTACCCATTGCAGCTGGAGCAAAGGAAGATGAGGAAGGTGAGGAACAAGAGTGTTGTCATGGCTGCCAAACTTCCCCACAGGATTACGTGGATCTGTCCAGTGCCTAAAAAAACACCCTCTAGCCCCATGGTACTAGCAGGAGCTGGTATCACTTGGGGTTGAAGAAGTTACTCCTTGAAGAAGACTGACATCTGTGCTGCATGCACCTTCTGTTTCTGCAGAAGGAAAGAAAAACACCATCAGACGTTAAGAGAAATTTTGAAGATAATGAATCTGACAGCTACAAGTCTGGCAGGAGAGATTTTCAAATCCAGATCTTATGAAAACCAGTTTCAAGTACGAGCCAGCCAGCCAGCGAGATTTTCAGCTACATTTCTGACAGTAACATAGAACAGATTTGTCAAATATTAACACAAGCTGTTACCTATCTACAATCTCAATATTAATAAAAGGTAGTACAGCATCTCTGTACTTGGATCTTCAGGCAAAGATTTATAAATCTGCTTTGAGGGCCAGAGTAATCTATTTTGTGGTTATATTTGCAAATTTCATTGAAAAGTGAGCTTCTGAAACCACCTACAACTTCTGCAAAGTTAACAAGCCAAAAAGAGAGCTGCAGCAAGCATTCACCTCCTCTCTCTCAGTCCCTCCTGCCTACATGTAATTCGAGGCTTAAAGTGCAGTGACAAATAAACTAGGTAAGTCTTCAAAAGGAATACCACAAAAACCTTTCTCACAGCAGATAAGATCCAGTCTTATTTCTGTGTGACATGCTTATTTTCTTAATAGTATGTCTGGAGAGTAACAATACTGAACTTTCTTTTTTAGCTTCTCCCCACCTGAGTCTGAGAAAACAACAGAGCAAAGTAAACAGGGTGGTTTTTAAGAACCTGAATAAACACAACTTTTGCTAGAGCACAGCAGCTCAAGGGGAATACTCCTGGGTAAACCTTACTTGTGACATACAAGTTTTGGTACAGAATATATTCTAAAATTCTGTACATACATTTAATGCAATACATGGTTGACATGGCAAAATTAAAAAGAAGTTATTAATTCTTCACTGCTGAAGGTATCAATTCCTCCATAATTTGAGAACAGGTTATGCAAAGCCTATTTACAGGCTTTCAGGCTGACTTGATTGATAAAAACTGAAATAGAATACAATGGCTAAGAAATGAGCAGATGTAATTTGGGAATGAAAAAGTAGCACAAATATAAGATTGACAATGTCTAAAGCCACTAATGACTTACTTTAATGCATCATTTTCATAGATTTTTTTTTGTATAGGAAATATGTATGTACCTATATTTATTTCTTTGCAGCAGAAACAACCTTTGTAAAAACAAATTCAACTAGGAACTAATATCATACTCGTATACAAAAATATATCAGCATTTTGTTATTAAAATCTTATGAGAAAAGATTTATTTCCAGAAAAAGGCCATTCAGATCAGAGTAAATCTGGTAAATCAGAGAAGATATCAGTTACACATAACAGCTAAGTTAGGTGACTGGGTAGCTTGGGTACCTCTTACAAGTAATATTTCTCTTCCTGCCTAACATGGACTCATTAATTTCAGCCATGAAGGATCAGACTTCTGAAGACCTTCCAAGAAGAACCTTACTAATTTATCCACAGTGGATAAATCCTTTTTTAAAAAACTTTTCCCTTTAGATAATAATGGCATTGGTTATAAATTGAAATAGGAAGAAACAAACAAAAGATGAGAAAAGCTGCTGATCCTGAAAAGACCAATTTCAAGGTTGTCGTGGTTTGACCCGGAAGTGAAGTTTTGGGAAGTTATGGTCAAACCAATCAGTGGCCAAATTTTAAACTGACGCCTGGTGTGGCCACTGGGGACTTGGATACGCCTCTGAGAACACACAGGGGTTAAAAGCAGAGCACTCCCAGAGAGACTTCCTCTTTGGAGTCCGGCAGGTGAGCAGATCGGACCTCTCCCCTGCCCAGCTGCATCTGGGTGGGGGAGGGGGAGGCAATGCGGCCTGAGAAAGGGAAAGCCGGAGCTGCTGCAAGATGCAGGGGTGGGAGCACTGGACACAGAAAGAAGATAGTCACCATAGCAGATTTCTCTTCGAGCAGCTGCTGTGTGTGACATAAAAGCACAGAAGTTCTACTGTGTTTTCTAGGGAGGCCCATGGTGCAAGAAGAAAGCTCCTCTCTCCTGATGGACTGGGGGGGGGTGCTTGTGTGAAAGAAGGTGTAGCTAAATAATTTCAATTTGGGCAAGAAACAAGAAAGCCAGACATTGTGCAACTTCTCCAATGCCCTAAAAAGACAGGAAGAACAGGTGCCACAGACCTTGGCAAAGCACAAGCATCTTACTGGTAGTCTTGAGCACTGACACCCAAGAGCCAGCGCTCTTCAGCGGTGACCACTGCCAAGCAATGTGCCTCTCTGGTTATCTTGGCACAGCCTGGAAAATTAAACATTCAAAAGCAATGGCAGATCACTCTAAAAATTATGTATACAGCAGATGACACAGCTCTGCCTCATCCCTATTTTAAAGCCCAGGTTGGGTTATTTCTACTGTGAGTCACAGTCATAGCACTGACTGTGAAACAGAGAGACCTTAAGGGAAACCGAATCAGGTTTAGTCAGGAGAAAACTTGGTGTAATGCCCACAAAGACCTCTGTGACGTCTTGCAAGGGCACTGTGCATTGGTATGGATTCCTGTAAAGGTGATGGAATGTCCTCATCTAGAAAACATTACAAAGCACACTGTGCTGACTGCCTTAACTGGCTCCAAGCCCTTGTTAAGATAGTTGAATAGAAAGTACGAAAGTACTTCCCTTTAAAATTTTTGTTTTTCGTGAATTTTCAAAGACATTTTCTGCCCTGCTAAAGCTCAGAAAAAATTCTTTAAAAATATTTTCATTTCTTTTGTCCAATCCTTTTGCCTTCAAAACCCTCTCATTTTATTTTTTCCTTTGAAAAAAATGTTGAAATAAAAATGGAATGTAAAAACAAAGGAAACGGAACAAAATAATTTTTCATCATTTTTGTTGTCTTTTCTTCCATGGTTTTCCCCAAAAATAAAAGAATGAAAAATGCAAATGAAAAAAGGATTTTTTTTTCAAATACTGAAATAAAGAAGAAAGATGGAAGGAAGTAGTGGGAGGGAGGGAGGAAGGGAGGAAGGAAGGAAGGAAGGAAGGAAAGAAGGAAGGAAGGAAGGAAGGAAGGAAGGAAGGGAGGGAATAGGGATTTAAAGTCTTTTTCTTAAAACAGAAACACATTTTTATTTTCTTTTAGAGCAGACACAAACCTATCTTGAATGATATGTAAATTATTTCTACTACTAAGTTCATAATTTTGTATCTACTCTGAAGTAGGATACTATACTCTTAGAAGACTAAGTAATGTAACTTAAACGAATACTGTAAGGAAAGTGGTTTTTAAAAATTCTAAATATATATTCTTAGGTTTCCAGGACTTTAAATAAAGATAAAATTTAAGCTAAGAAAAGTTAAGGATACATGGGGAGCAGCCCCATGGAAAAGCTCTGTCTTTGAAGGCTTCAGTACAGAGTTAGGAACTGTTGGTCTGAGGCAGAGCAGATGGAGCTCAGACTGAACTTCAAAAGGAGTGAGATCAGAAACAGTCAGTCAAGGAAGATCTCTGCGTGTGATGTCAGGAGTGAAGCACAAGACTGATGCTACACATGAGGCATCCCACCAGGCAGAAGTCAAAGCAGCAAAGACCAAGGCCGAAAGATGTAGTTAATTTACAGGAGACCAGCACAAAATGCTTTGACTATATGCTGAGAGAAAGAGGTCAGAAAAGGACAGACAAGCACAGTGGCACTTGAACCAGCAGAGGTGACTGCTGCAGACACCTGTGCAAGCAGAACAGAGAAATAACTAGGAACAGACTGATGACAGGTGAAGCCCTGAACGAAGGAAGCTGGGCAGGCAAAATGTGACAAGTGATTCCCCTTAGCTCCTTGAACAGCAGGAGTTTAGCATAAGTGCTAAAGGACCTAGAATCTGCTCAGCAGACATGACAACCAGAAGTAAATACAATTATAACACAAAAACATCTCAGCCTTCCAGCACCTAAAGGGGACTTAGAAGAAAACTAGTGTGAGGGACTTTTTTTTCAAAGAGCATGTAGTGATAGAACAAGGGGAAGTGGCTTTAAACTGAGTAAGTTTAGACTAGATCTCAAAGGAAATTTTTTTACAGTGAGGGTGGTGAGGCACTGGAACAGGTGGCCCAGAGAAGCTGAGGATGCCCCATCCCTGGAAGTGTTAAACACCAGCTTGGATGGAGCTCTGAGCAACAGTGTCTAGTGAAAAGTGTCCCTGCCCTGGGACACTTTTCACTGAGTGGAACTGGATGAGGCTGAAATAATATTCATCCACGCTGGGGAATATTCCAGGAGAGCACTTGGAATGCTTGAAGCTGGACCAGCACCCATCAACTGCCCCAAGCAGCCCTGGACAGAAACCTGGCAAAGACATACATTGAAAACACAACTGCCTGAACTCCCTCTGCTTCCACTACATGAATGCCTGGACATTAAAACATCAATGCCTAATACCTTGGATTTAGGATATGCTCCAGGGGCTGGCTTTAAAGAGAAACTTATTTGAAATTATAATGATGGAACAACAAGCAGTTAATTTTTAAGAGCCTTCTGACAGCTGAAACGATTAACTCCTGCTTTTACAACAGAAAGTGATATTGTGCTGCCCTCTGGTGAATCTCTGTTCGGGGTCTGGGATTTGTGGCTCTTATGAGGGTGCTTCAGAGCTTGGTACTAACTCTGCTGCTACAGATGGAGTTCAGTGGGGCCCTTCATCTGTCAGGCTCAAAACAGTCCTACCTCCACCCCTGGAAGTCTGTCAGACTCAAGTAGTTCAACCTTGCAGACAGACACTGCTGAGACAGAATAGTGGTCAATGGAACTGTTTGGGGTTTTTAAAATGATTTTCCTGCGTGACAGCCCTTTAAAGATGAAGATTTCTTCCACTGTACCCTTTCCACAGAACTCTGCACACAAGTTTTTGGGGATGCTGAACTCTTAAAGAGAATAACAGAGAAAAGCCTGGAACATGAGGGTAAGAAACCTGGCTATTTTGTCTATGGCAAAATCTAAACAATAGTCTGCATTCACATTTCAAAGTCACTACCAGTTCAGAAACCTAATCTTTACACTATATTGCATAAAATTTCTTCTTCTTGTTGGAACTTCTTGCTTTTTAGACATCAATATTTGCCATTATTGAAATCCCTATGATAAATGATGCCTGTAGCCGTTCCTCAAAATTGCACTTAAGTGCCCAATTATATTTGTGGTTTCAAAATGACAGATATTTTGCTGCATAACCCACGCTTTCATGGTGAATAATGTGTTATTTTTGCTTGCAGCTATTGCAGGGACAAAGCAGAGCTGAGGCAGTTCAGCTTGACGTGACGATGAGGAAAATGCAATTTTGGTTGCAAAAAACCTGTATCTGGAGTGAAGCAGATAGACAGGCTGCAACGCCGGGGAGCATGTGAAGGATAAATTTTAACTGGTGGGGAAGGTGCTGCAGAAGTTTGGCGTGAGACCCGAACACCTTTGAAGACTAGCATCCAAAAGACGCAGTGCACTTCAAGTCCAGGATCTGGCCAGGATTTTCTGAGCAAAGTCCTGCTCAAGTTTATGGTGGCACATGCAAAGGACGTGTTTGAGATGCCGTGCTTTGATGTCCCAGCAGCGGATGGCAGCGTGTCCCTCTCCCACCACCTTCCCCTTGGCTTCTGCGTTTAGAGCAGTTCATTCACATCCTGCTGCAAAGAACGCTCGGCCCATGCCTTCCAAAGGGAAAAGAGTGGGAAATGTCAACAGCTTCACCTCTCTGGGTTTCTTAATGAATTATAGATGGAGCACAGGCAAGAGACTAAATTGTTCTGACAACTGAGCGACTTTGAATGTGAGAAGCCAAACGCGACAGGACAGGAGAGATTCAGGGAGGCTGCGGGATTGCGACTCCCTGTCCGGGGCTGTCAGGCTGTGTGTCGCTAACGGGGGCACTGCCCAGGTGCTTCATGTGCTCACCCCCGAGCTCTGTCACGGGACTCCCTTGTGATCTGCTCATCTCCTACTGCTCTCTTTGCCCTGCCACCCCTCTGGCTCCCAGTGCTCTCAGTTATCCACTGGTAAACTGCAAAACAGATCAGGGAGATGAGATGGTTTGGAAGATCCCCTCCGCTCCACAGCAGGCCTGGCAAAGAGTGGAGACAGTGGGAAAGAAGGCTGGAATTTTTATCTGAGATTTTTATTACTCTGGTAGCAATCCCCCAGAGAGCTGTGTTAAACCAGAAAATGGGGAAGTACAAGATATGTGGACCCACAAACTGAGACAGGGGTTGAGAAGTATGAAGTAATGTCTTGTCGACATCCAGCTGCAAATGCTGTCATTCAACCACAAAACCAGACCAGAAACCTGGGCTGCAACAAACAGGCAACAGCAGGAATTGTCCTGCACGTGTGACTAACACCTCTCAATGTCAGAGCCTTTCATCTGTTCCTCTAAATCCTGAAAATACACCTTCTCTATGAAGATAGCAACCTACAGGAGACCAGAGGATTTACCTTACTCTCACTCTAGAAAATTCCCTCTGCAACTTCAGACCCAGCAGGCAGAGTACATCTCCAAGGGCCCAAAGACAGAGCACACCCCTTGTATGTGACACCCTCAAGGCCACCCTCAAGAAAACATCTGAAGGCAGACAATCCACAACTCCTGTACCCATAACACCAAAATACCTCGTTCAGAGAAGGGGGAGGACATGGCAGATGCACTTTGCTCAGCCCATAACCATTTCCATGTCAGGACTGTTCTCTGCATATAAGTACCATGATGCTGGCAGGAAAATGTCATTTGTGCTCCTGAAACAGCCCTTAAGTGTAGCACTATGCTGACCTGAGTTAAAATGAAATCAAAGCACCCTTCCTTCACCCAGACAACTCCTTTAAACCTCTTGATTTTAAAATTAAATGTGCTTTCTGACCTTTTTCACTATGTGGCCTAACCAGGCTTTAACTGCAGAGTAGCTGGAGGCAGCTCGAGTGTCTCCTTTCTGTAACTTGCCACAGTTGGTGCATTCCTGACAGCATAACCCAATAAGGCATTACACACATATTTTATTACATCATTCATACATTTGTTCTTGTGTGGGCAAAACACTTGGGTCAAACTCTTCATAGGTATCTCCTACAAGAGAGATACCTTCATAGGTATCTCCTGCAAGTCCTGCTTTGGAGCCTGTCTGCAGGAGCTGCTGGGAGTTGTGCTTTAATGAACATTAAGGTTGGGTCCACTGCAGTAAATGAAGCATGTTGGAGATAATTGTCTCGTGCAGCCCAAGCCCACAATCTCGTACTCTCCTATCCTCCACAGAATGGGGGTTTTATTATCTTCCAGGAGTGGTCCCTGACCAGAGCTAACTCCTGAGTGGTGCATGGGATTGGTTTTGGGAAAGAGTCTTTTGACTGCAGCCTAAATAATGCTTCAGGCTGTTCTAACTTGGTAAAACCATATCTTTTATGTTTCAGGCTGAGTCTCTGGTAACAGTGGGTCCTTTGGACCTTAATCCCCCCATACTAGAGTTCCTTCTCTTCTCTCAGTACTTCTCCACACAGGACATGCCCAGCTTTTTATCCACTCTCCTCTTTCTCTCTCAGTTTCCAGTCCTGTTTGCTGCCTGAGGCAACCACTCTCTGCTACAGGTGACACACTACACTGAGATATCAAAATAGGAATAAGTATGCATGAGAACCTAATAAAATAAATACAAAGATGTCAAAATTTTATCAAAAAGAGACATTTCAGATAATTCTCAGGCATTAAAACAGATGCAACATTAAAACAGATGCCACACTAAAACAGATGCTACTGTGGAACAGCCTGAATACACAAATGTGATTCTTGCTTCACATTGGTATTAAGTGAATAAGAGCAATTGCAATTAAATGCTTCTGGAGACAGTAGGTGACAGGATTGCTGTTTGGACTGAGGTGCTGCTTGCAGAACATTTCCTAACACCACAGTGTTACTGGAGTCAAGACTGTGAAGTTTCTTTAAAGGCACTTAAAAAACATTGTAAAACGTATTTGTAATTGGTCGAATTGCTGTTTCTGCATCTGCAATGGTTTCTTTTGACTTCTAGCTGTCTAAATATAGATGCAGTACTGAACTACACGAACCTTAAGACCAAGATCACCTTTCTCATGCAGTACCTAG
Organism: Onychostruthus taczanowskii; assembly: GCF_017590055.1. Lineage (NCBI taxonomy): Eukaryota > Metazoa > Chordata > Aves > Passeriformes > Passeridae > Onychostruthus > Onychostruthus taczanowskii. The sequence continues at coordinate 14,121,256 of NW_024501459.1, forward strand.
CGCATTTTGCTTTTAGGGTTCCTATGCACTAAATCAGGACAAATATTTTCCTACAACAGGTTAAAGCTCTTCTGGTGGTGCAGCTGTGTTTTGAGCTGCTTGGCTTGGCAGTGCCCTTTTACAAGAACAGTTCAAGACAGACACGTCTTATTCCAAGCTGTGAAGACCAGATGTGCACATAATGAAGGCCTAGTCCTGAAAGCCTGATGCTGGAAGGAATTACTGACACGGACTGAGCTGCTCTTGCAGGCTGTCAGACGAGCCTTGCAGAGACTGTGCATGCCATAAGCCTTCAAAATAGCTCATGATTCTGCTTTGTGAAGCAGCAGAATAATGAGGATCTGATCTAATGTACCTGTACCTACTTCTTCAGAAATCATGGCTGGTTTATCAAAGCATGTGTGTGCTCTATAATGCAAAACCAGATCTAAGAAAAACCAAACAGTCCCAAACCACTGGTCACTTTCAACCCCTTCTAAGCCTTAATATCTTCTAGAGAGACACCAAGTCGCCCTGAACCCATCTACCTATGGCACTGCAGAAAAATTAAAAAGCCTCTTGCAGCAGCAAAGGCTGATCCATGCCACAATCTGCATTCATACTCCAAGCAACTCATTCATGCCTTGTCAGACCATGTCACCTCAAGGTCAATGTATTCAAAGTTGACCTGACTTCTCCTGCCACTCTTTCCTTTCTATTCCTACTAGAATTCTAGTAAGTGCACACAATCCTGTGGTGCAGGCAGTCTTTCCCAGAAAGAAAGAAATTTGGGAAAGAGGAGTCAGGAAAGTTGTATGAACAATTAAGCACATGAATTCGAGGGCTCGCTTCAAGACAGCGGAATAGTTTTCTTAAAATGATGGAGGATTTCAGAAAATAAGAGATGTCACTAGCAAGGTTTCATAGCAGGCTGTAAAACTAAATTTTCACAGGAAGGTGAGCATAACTGCATGTGAATGTGATTATGTCCCCGTGAAACACAGTCTGCATCCTGGGGTTAATACACATGCATAATTATGCACGTAACCTGTCACAGAGCTATCACATCTATTTCCCACAAGGTCTTTCTGTATATAAACCATACACTCACAAATCTCTGCCAAATGCAGCTTCCATTATAAATCAGGCTCTGAGCAAAGAGGTTTGTAACCAAAAACTTGAAGCTCACAAATTCATTCCACAGTGGCTAATAAGGCTCCCCCCATTCCACCACCAGCAGCACAAACCTCCCCAAGCACAAACAGGGAGAAGGGGAGTGCTGAGGCCACAGCTCTCAAATGCAGAGCACTGGCTGGGCTTGGCCAGCTGCTGAGGAAGAAACCCATAATGAAGCCTCTGTGCAACAGCTCCTAGGAACAGCACCACATATTTTCCCCAGGCTTTAGCAGCCAAATAATCACTGTCTTGGATGTGACAGCAGAAAAGCTTTATCTGCTGAGTGACCATGCCAAAGATTACAGCTTAATTGTAGCATTATTGTGCTCTTTCCCACACCCCCACAATATCCCATATTGCTTTCTGGCTGCAGTGAGGTAATTAGACCACGATTACTGCATACTTTAGAGCATATAGAAATGAAAGCTGTCTTTGTGTTTTCCAGCTCTGACACAACTACTCCTGATAGCTTTGCTTTTCCTGGAACTAGATGCTCTTTCATATTAAACAAGGCCAGTTTATAATTTCACTTTGCTGTTTATGTAATTCTACCATGCCAAATCCCCTTTCAGTTTTTGCAGGGCAACCACATTTCAAGCAACCCTTTTGCCATCTCAGGTAATAATAATGGAAACTGAGAAATTCCCCTTAGCTTGGGAAGTAGGCACACACAGAGTTTGTCTCAAGTCACCTGACCTAAAAGACCTCTAAAATCCATGGCAATTGTACTTGTTCTCAAACTGCTGTTTGAATCAGGCCTATGAAACAACGCAACAAATAGATGGTACTTTTCCAGACGCTACTTCCAATTCCCAAAGGACCCCAACTGTATACAATTACAAAAGATTGCAAAATATGCAGCAGCACAACACAATGCTTTGATTGTCCCCAATGAAATACTGATTTTTTTTTCTAAAAAAAAAAAAAAAAGTTAAAAAAAAAAAAGAAAATAAAAAAAGAAAAAAAAAAGAGAATCTCCTACTTAGAATGAGATTCCACTTCTGTATGTTTACATTTCTAAAACCAGGCTTTGGTTTACTCAGGTGCTATCTGCAGGGTCCCACCTGTGAGATCTCACCTCTTTTCCCATCACAGGAGAAGACTAAATGACTTCTACTAGTACTAAACTTTCAGATTGCTCAAATTTTATTATTTATAGTGAGAATAACTCTAACTAAATTGAGAAATTAAAAAGATGCCTTTTATCCAACTGTCAGGACGTTACAGCCTTTTAATGTGCCTTGAGTGAGATGCACCCCCAAAATGAAGCACAAGAAGATCATCCCAATTCTTTTAAAAATTAATCAAAATAATTTTAAATCTAGACAGTTCAGATTACTGAGTGCCAGTGCTATCATAAAACCTATGGACATAAATGTCTGGAAGACAGGAGTGTTCCAGGGAAGCTAAGTGATGGTCCTTGGAGGTAGAATACAAATTAAATCAGAATGGCCTGTTATATTTAGGATTAAGTAATCTTGAAACAAAATGAATTAGTGAGAATTGAGATGTGTGATATCCCACAGCAAGAGAGGCAGCTGTGATTTAACTTGGTGACAAATCAATTTGACAAAAAGAGAGTTCACCTTACAATGTGCTTTGTATAGGTGTAGAATTATTTCAAGTCCAAATTTCATTTCACTTTAATTGATTCAATAAAATAATTTTTAACTTTTTAGCATTTGTATCTCATTAGGAATGTCAGCTTTTCTTAAGCATTTAGTGCATATATACAGAGCCTTCTTCATTGCTGGAGATGATCCCTGTCTTGAAGAGTTTACTTTTTGTCAAGACCAGGACAGCACATGAAAGAATCCATGTCTAAATAACTTCATTGTCATGAAAAAATGTCCAAGACAAAGAAGAATTTGGTGGGTTTTGAAGAGTTCTTGCAACTTATCCAGATACCTGGTGTCCCCAGTCAGTGCTGCCTGTGATCTTTGTTTTCTCGGAGTTGGAAACACAGCTATGGCTTCCCTGAGGGAAGGTGCCACCTTAATTCCATCTTGTAAAAATAATCTAAACTGTCTGCCTCTGTGCTCTGCATGATCAGTAAAGACTCACTTCTTCCTGTGGAGAGAGGGCTACCTTCAAAGTTAGCTGTGAAGGTCATTCCTCATCTCTGACAGACCAGTGACCTTTCAGACATCTAGAATTAGGAGAGCAGATATCTATAAATCATGGACAAAACCAGGGGAGGTCAATGCGTGCTGACCCACTGGGAAGAGCCTCAGATGCACTCCTCTGAGCTGACCTCCTTGGCTGACCCATCAGACCAAACAATGAGGACAACTGAGACCGTGGGCAGCAGGAGCAGCCCTGACAGACCACACCTTTTCACAGCCTCACTCTGTGGCACAATTGCAGCGCAATTTCTCCTTGAGACCAGCATAATGGAAACATTCTGCCCTTTCAATTGGAAGCAGAGCTGGGGTAAATTAAAACATCACTTGCTTTTGACAGTCCGGAACATCCCGTGGATTCACCTCCCCACTGAGCCACAGGCAATGTCCTGCTTGGCACCTGCAGCAGCATGGAGCAGGGAGGCAAAATCCTGTCCAGCCCCCCACACCAACGTTATGACACATGGTGCATTTTATCCACTTTCTCTCCTGTTCTCGAGAGGGAAATAGGGAAATATAAACCCCTGGGCTTGACCCCAACAGACCTAGGCAGCAGAAACTAATCATGAGTCCTGCAGGAGTGATCTACGAGCTGGGTACCACCCCCCTCAACACACCCAAACCCCTCACTGCTTCATCCTGACACACAGCAAATGCAATTATGAGATCTAATCAACTGCAACTAATGTAATTCTGAAAGTCTTCACAGCTAACGAAAACCAGGTCTTTCCTTTCTCAATTTAATTGAGATGTTTGGTTCACACACCGTGGAAAAGAAACCTTCCATAAAGCTTTGTATGAATATTGCATTTACATATCCAGCCTGTCACAGTATTGGGCTCTTTTTCTTGACTGTTGGATATTACATGGTAGGAAACTATCTGTGAAGGGAAATGGACTTCAGAAAACAAATACTTTCTCACGTTGTTTCAAGGGAAACCTCTAGTCTGAATGTCATCTACTAACTAGCACTCTGTAGCCTGAACTTGGCATAAAAAAGCATTTCCTTAACATGAATAAATCATGATCCCTAGTAAAAATACCCTCCTCTTGCATTAAAGCAAGAATCAGAAGACAGAATTTGGCCTATAGCTTGTAAACTCCAATTTGTTGAATAACAAATGACTAAAGAAAATCCCTTTTTCCCCCTTCCTCCAGTGTGTTCTTCTTGTTGCCTGTTGGCATCGGTTTTTCTGCAGTTTAAGCATCACTATTGCTTCAAGCCTTCCCCTGCCTCTGTGCTTTCCTGTGTCATCATTAGCATTACTTTCACAGGAGGCTCTACAATATGGGCAGCGCTGCAGAGAGAAAGATAAATACATCATGCCTCCTGCAAAATTTTTGCTACTACCTTGAGTTACGAGCTGCCAAAACATGATGACAGAGAAGCAATGGCTGGTAGGCAGGATAAGCAGAGCGTTGCATCACTTCATGCAATCAACAACCAGCTGGGCTTTGCTTCTGCCAGGTTTCTCTGCCGTGCTGACCCAAATCATTACTTTTTCCTCACAGAATGTAGTCTTGTTAAGGTTTTGAAAGAGAAGACTAAGTCTGAGATTTGATGAAAGCCTGTCAGGATACAGGATAACTGCTCTCCAGAGACAGGAGAGAAAGTCAAGACAGACCAGGTAAGTAAGAACAGTCTTTCACCAGTGATGTACGAGGGAAGAGCAGATAACAAGCTGAAAACCTTTGTACGACTGATCAGCAGTAAGCACGTGTCATTCCCACAGCAGCTGAGAAGTTCAGAAGCTGTGTAGGTGTGACCACAGCAGGCACTGGAGGCCTGGGCCCACATCCACACACCCTCAGGAACACAAATGCAGGTCCTGCCTCCACTCCTGCATGGCCAGGAATCCTCCACCTCTGTTATCCTGCCTCCTCTTGGCACCTTCACCCACCCTCTGCAGCCCACTGACCTTGTTCTTCCTTCCACAGCTGCCTCCTCCTCCTTTCCAAAGGCCACACCAGTGTCGCCACAGCTCCACCAGCTGCCATCAGCTCTGCAGCCACCTTGAGGCTCGGTGTTTCTAGCAGAGAACACAGCCCCCCTGACTATTCACTGAGTATCTCCCACCCTGGGCAGCCTTTCTGGTTTACCACTTCTCCTTTGGATTATTTTTCCGTAATAATGTGCCAATCAAACACCCACACAAATTTTTTTTAAAACCACCAGTACTGATAAAAACATATATTGATTACTTTGGTTATGGCCTGTTAGTATCAGGATGCCCAAGCGGTGAAGAAAGGACATGCCAGAAATACAAAGAGCAGATGGTGGGAAATATATGAAAACATTCAGAGAGAGAATGGAATGATAGGAATTAGGCAGTAGAAGAGCTCACCTAAAATGTCTTAAATAGCCTTAAGCACTATACCAGACATGAACATAGACAATAATGAGTAGTCAGCTGAACAACATGTACAGCTACAATGCACCACATTCCACCCAGTAATTTCAACAACTACTTATTTTTTACAATTTATCATTACACCACTGTTATAACACCCTGTTCAGGTTCCGTTTTCCTGAACCAAGGAATCGGGATTTCATCTGCATTATTCTTTAAGAAATATGCCATGCTCAGGCCTCTTGTAATGCATCCTGAACATGGTTCATTTTAAAGAATAACCTATATGGTGAAAAAAGCTTTTTCATCCCTTTTCATCACTTTGGGACATAGTTTTATTGCAAAGCAATCCAATTCTGCAGAAGGAAACACTTTTCAAAGAATCCATTTGTAAGTCAAGAGAGTGACCATTAGTTATTAAAAGCTGAAACATTTCCAGGTTGATTTGATGGCAGTGACAGTAAATTAATTTTTCCTGTTGTTGAAAATTTTTCTTGACTGCAATGAACACCTGGCAAACTGCCTGACAAACAAAGGCCATCTAGCTCTGCATTTACCTAGGTTCAATATCAAATTTATGTGCTACTTTCAGAAAAAAACACCATGCCATCCTTTTAGAGAGTCCTTTTTGAATTTTCAGCTGACTTGAAACATACGATTACAGACATTAGTTTGGAGCAGCTGCTAAACTACACACTTTGCTATGTGTTTCCATGAGTTATTCAACCAACAGAAGAATTGCAAGACTTAGTTCATCTGGAAGAAAGCAGAAAAAAAACAACAGAAAGACTCATCATGCTACCCCAGTTTCACAAGTACAAAAATAGCAGAAGGTGCTAACAGATATTATGTGGGTAAGAATGAGAACTAGATTGGCACTGGAGAATTTATTCTTAGAAAATCCCTCCTTTTGGAATTATTACAGGCATGCACTGACCCAAATAGATCATGGCTCCTATCATTCCCTAGTGCATGTGAACAGATAAAATGCTGACATGCAACAAAAAGGTTTGGGGCAAAAAAAAAGCAAGCACAATCTGCATGGAAACTGCCAAAAAAAGAAAAAGCACAGCAGCTGGTACACAACTGCTAATAGGCAAAGACAGCACTGCTAGCAAACGCAGGTGAAGCGAAGGAAAGGAAATGGCAAAATGATGTTGGGAAATGATGTCGGCCCAAAGAGATGGAGAAAACAAGCCAGTCACCATAGGGTACCTACTGCTGTCTCAGGACAGGCATTTCAGCCATTTCAGGATGCACAATTATTCCACTGGGCTGGTGCTGCCCAATGATCAAGCCTCAGGGCCACTGATGTCCCTGTGGTGCAGCTTTCTGACCTGGCCTGATTGCCCAGTGGCCGTTTTGTGGCTATGCAGATAGGGCAGGACGACTGGGAGACCACAGATCAAACCCACAGTGCATCTTACCAGCTGAGTTACAGAGCACAGCACAGCAGTAACATGTGCAGAACCAGTTTTCTCTCCTTCCTTCCTCAGCCCTTCCATAGTTTATTTTTTTCCCCACAAAGTCCCAGGCAGCCTCTGCAGGCTCAGTAAGGTGTCACGCTTGTGACAGGATGTGTGGAGTCAGCTGCCCATCATGAGATGTGTGAGATGCCCAAGCGTGTCTGTGTGTGAGTGACAGACATCTGAGCCTCCTGGGTTTCCAGGGGTACCAGGCAATGGAACCTCACAAAAGATGCAGAATGCAGCCCAGGGGGCCATTTACTTGCCTAAACACCAGCTAGAATGCCTGAGCTGCCTAAAGGATGTTGGGATGTTCATGCAGATGTGTCCACAGAGATGCCTCAGGTTTTAGCTTTTATATTTTTCAGATTCTGCACTGCTTTAATGTGTAGTTCTGAGCTTCATATTAGGGGATAGTAAGCTCTCTTCACAGAGTAAGTAGACAAAACAGTTCCTTCTCTAGCTGGGGACCAAGGACAAGTAATTAAAGTTTCAGGCCCAAGAGCACAAACAACAGTGGAATGAAGAGAGAAAAACAAAAAGGATTAACTTTTAATTGTTTAACAAAACAATTAACTCCAATATGCAAATGGACCAGAACATATAAAAGTGTGACACACCATGACCAGTCCTCCATTTTGTGTCCATTTTGGGTTCATCTTGGGTGTAGCCTTGGCTGAGCTCTTGTACTGACCAAGGTGTATCCATTAAGGCCACCTAATAAATACTTACTTTAACTCTGTCTAGCCTCTGTTCTAGCCTCCACAAGGCATCTGAACAACTTGATATGTGAACTGCAGGAGATGTGTGTCCTTCTGGAGTGGCAGATGGAGGCCAAAGGGCACAGTTTATGGCATTTCAAACATCATCCACTGCCCTCAATTCAGGCAGATGAAACCTGCATCTGGATGAGATCACCAGACATGGCACAGGGCCAATTCTCACACTTCTCAAACAGCTATTAAGAAACTATGAAAAATGTACCAGGGCACCTCAAATGGCACCAGCTGCTTCTGCATGAGCAGCTGAAGGGGACTCTGATTGCCACTGACTATAATGGGGCATGAAGGTGCCCTGCAGATACTTGCCTAAAAATTTAGGAATTTTCAGTTGCGCTTGAATCTCACACCAGTAATACTATGCTTTACTATTGAACATGCACAAGCATCTTCCCCTAAAATAATTTCCTACACAAAGCTGAATGCTCTTAGCACTTAAATCCTTCTCAGAAAGCCATAAGGATTTATTCAGAGATGAAACATTTTAGTCTAATATCAGAAAAACACTTTTCTCCAAGTAAAACAATGCCAGAGCATCACCCTCTTTCCAGCTGGCAGGACATAAAATTAATGTCCAGACTTTCAGAAATGTCCACAATCACAGGCCCTGTAATGTTTAATTATCTGATGGTGCTTAGGACTTTGGGTAGAAAAGAAGCAAATAAAACAACACAAATCTAGTCATCATATGAATATTTAAGACCCCTCTGCTGGAGCATCAATGTATGGGCTCATATCAACATTGTGTTTAATGTCCCTATGCAGCTACTGAACACATGTATAAGCATAAAATTAGCAAGCAACTATCAAAAGACCTCTATCCAGGCAAATCCCCCCCCCCCTTCCTTTCCTCTTTATGAACATTTTTAAACAAAGTGTTCTTTTTTTGTATGTAATTTTTCCCCATTAAAATTTTATGTTACTGCAAAGTGATAGAAGCCAGGGAACTTCTGGCCCAATTTTGTTCCCAATTTTCTAGTATAGTAACTGAAGGCAGAATTTTGTTCTCTCTGTAGAGTTAAGCACAACTGTAGTTTCCTTTTATTTAATACAACATTAACATACAGATGTACAGACTCAAATATTAAAACTAAATTAGAGGCAACACTTTTCCAATTAGCTCACACAAAAGTAGAATAAATAATTAAGCCTCTTACTATCCAGTTAAAGAGACCAGCAACATTTCTAAAACTACAAGAAAATGCAGAGATGTTAAGAAAAATAAAAAAAAAATATTTCTGCTGCAACAGAAAGTTTCTGGGAATCTCAAAAATCTGAAGTCCAGTCATGGACTTCTTTTGTAGGCTGTTTTGCTTTGTCTTTAATACTGTGTTTAATACTGTGTGCTGTTACTAATAAAACAGCTAAGTGTCCTGCAGTAGTGCTGAGGACTAGTTACTATTTTCTGGAAACAAGTTCCAGCTGAAAATGTCAGCTTTCAAAGTAAATCTGCCCAGATCGAGTCTCTTCCCAGAGTAAATCTATTACAAGCCAGTAAATAGATGAGATATAAATAAAGTAGGAGCTCTGCAGAGTGCAAATCAGGCATTGCCACCATATTAAGAGGCTTATGGCAATGTTACTTAGCAGTATTTGTTTTGAAGCCTCAGCAGGCTTGTCCTGCTGAACGTTTTGTGCAAAACCATCTGCCCAACAGACAGAATTGATCTCCGAGTGTGTCCTGCTTGGTTTGTAAATTTACCTACTGTGACTAAGTACATAACTCATTATTAAAAACAGTCAGACCTGGTCTTTCCTGAGGGTAAACTAATGTTTCTCATCATCCTTAAAAAAACAACACACAACATGAGATAGGGAATCAGCAAGGCATTTAAATAAGAGCTGTTATTTGAAAGACTGACTCCTGTGGCCTGAATCAACATGCAAACGTGGACTCCCAACCATCTTCAGAAGATAATTATTATTCATAATTGGCACTTTAAAGCATTTTCTCAGAGCTGTGCAAATATTGACTAATTAGCTACACCAGAATCCTGTGGGGTAGGGAAGCAGGCACCTTAATCCTCTTTTTATCTGAGTGAATTGCTGAAGAATAAAACCAAAACCCTCACCTGCTGCAGGGGATGAGAAGCTGGGGAGGTTTCCAGCCCCATTCCCTTCACCCAGCCCACACTGCTCCCACCACGGACATTTTTCCTCATCTAGAGAGGGGATGAGATGAGCTCTATACTGGCAGAGCTCTGGAAATAGTGGACAAACCTCAGTTCAGTAGCTAAAGTCCTGTCAAGCAAAAGGTCTAGATATTCCAATATCAAAAGAAAGCCTGAGGATTTGATACAAGTACCTGCAGTATTTATATGAGGATGGCAGCCTCTTCTGCTGATGTACTGGACAATTATGGCTTAATCCTGGAAATAAAATATTACACTGGTACTTGTAACTAAATAGTAGGAAAAGAGCTCTATATGGATTGAGTAAGACACTCCTTTACTTAAAATTCAGAAAAATCTTATTATTCACTGTGTGCCCAAGATTAGGCTGAAGAAAGTGTGGTGTCCTGTTAGAGCCTCCAAGAGGCTTTGCCTTCACCATGCAATAAAATGCACCAGGCAAACAATATCTTCAAGTCTACAAATGGACTGAAGAGGCCACAGCAGCTAGAAATAAATACTGAATACCTCCTCTATTAAATCCAGCTCTTTAATTAAATTGCCTGTAGGAAAGCAACGATTAGTCATTAGTGTCTCAGGTTTTCTGGTTTAAACCAGCAAACACTAATGATGGCTTTATTCTAGAGCTTCGTTAGGAAACACCACATTCAGGGGCACAAACAGGTCTTTTCCAAATAACTGTATTATTACAAGCTTACAATGTACACAAGATATGCAACAAGAACCATTTTTATTGGGTGTAATTCTGCTTTGTCTATTGAAATAATTGGTCATATGTTGTGTCTAATTTCAGCTACAATCTCTTTAGGGCAAAGATTGTGTCCCTGTGGTTTTGTAAAGCCTCATTCACAGTTATAATGCTGTATAAATTAAATAAATAACTAGAAATTATGAACTGTGGGAATTTATTCAGCATTTATCAGGGATTCACAAGTGAGGATTTACATTTTTTTAAAATGGGTTTTTTAAAAGATCTTACAGAGATCTGGTTCTCTCCTCTGTTTTAGAAATTGGGAGACACCTTTCAACTGTAGCAACTATTTAGTTAAGGATAATAACAGGAAAAAAAAACACGTTAGTGTGGTGACTGGTTGAATAATAAATCCAGGGTTATTCCACTCTGAAGCTCATTCTTCTACATGGTTCATGTATAACAGCTTCTGAGACAAGCAGGTTTTCATCCATGGTAAAGAGCATGAAGATGATGGTATTTTAACTACTACATTAATGATCTATTCTGAGCAAGGCTAGACAAAACAAATAGTAGGAACAGAACAGAACTGGATGTCTTAGTGAGGAAAATTAATTTAAAAATGCCCAAACCAGAAGAGTACAGATTAGGTGGCTTGGGCTGCAGTGTGATAAAAAAGGTTTCTGTGCTGAGAAGTTTTGGAGAATAGTGGAACAGTTCAACAAAAATTAGTATCTTCTACATTTGGCACTCCTAGCCACTCATCCCACATGAGTCCCCTAAATGCTGGAGCAGAGGCTGGGGGTTCATGGCCACAGCAAGAAACACACTCTCAGTAGTAACAAGCCAGTCCTAAGCCGAAGTGAGTCTATGCTAAAGCTCTGTATGCTGTACCACGTTTCTGTGTGTGTGTGCACTCATTTCTTTTACTTTTCAAGAGAAAGAGAAGGGGGCGAAAAGCAATAATTTTTATCTCAATAAAGAAGTATGTTCATACAGAGAAGCATTCAGCTTCCTCTGAGAACTCAATGAGCCGCTCAAAGGACCTCAGGAGTCTGCTGGGCTCCTGCACCTGGATCTGGCAAGTTAGTGGGAGCACAGGCTGACTTGGGTCTGTAAGAATAAAAGACAAACACTAGAGTGAGTGCCTCTTTCCAGGTACCCAGTGTTCATCTACAGTAGGTAAAGCACAGCAATAAAGTAAAATAAGTCAGCTGTGTTATAAGAAGTGATAATTGTTCTGGCTGGCCTGTTGCCCTAAGACCCGCAACTTCACAAACCTGTAAGGTGAGAGGTCTGGTCCTCATGGCCTGAACACGGAATTGCAAATGGACCTGCCCCATCCTTCAAGATGCCAACCCAAACTCACCAAATGCTTAATTTTTCTCATTTTTCTTTTTGGTTAACAGAACTAAAATCTGCAAAGGGAACAGTGTGTGAAGGCAGCTCTGTACACTGAGATGGAAAATGCACTGATTTGCACAGAGTTAATAACATGCCCTAAAATGGCCATTCACCCTCAAAAGGCATTAGCATGTAATAGCAGCTGCTTATCCTCTGAGCGCAGACGAATATTGGAAAGAGGTGCTGAGAGGCTTTGTCCTAGAATTACATGTCACTGGTTTAAACATGATGTGTGGAAATTATTTTAATTGCCCATATTAGTCCAGGGCTGAAATAGTCTGGTATTGTTAGGAGTGGTGCAAATGTCTTTCTCTGGTCAGGGTGCTGTTTGAGAAGAACACGTACATACCTGAATGTCTAGAAAGCCTCACCACAACATGAAACTAAAAAACCAAAAAATCACCCCAATAAAATAGCTTTGAAAAATATTCGCTAGTTAATGATATTTTTTGACAGTCTTACATATATAAAGATCCAATTTCTTGCAAGTATGAGCACTGAAAGAGCAAGAACTGTTATTTTTGAGAGAAACATTACAGTTCAAATGTCACAGACTATATTACAGACATTCACAATTGGCTCTGAGATTTAGGAAAAAAAACAACTTACACTGTTGTATGAAGGCTGGCAATGATCACAGTGCTAATGACCATGAGAGAAATACGAGATTTTTTTTTTAAGCATCATTATCTAGTGGCCCTGAGTGCTAATCAAAACAAGGACTATAATGCCTGCTTTAATGGGGTTTGTCTCAGTGATGCTCCTAAATGGAATAAACTATATTAAATCCACACAAGCTACAAAGAGAAACAAATGGCAAAACAATACATAGAAAATGTAAAGATTATTTAATCTATTATTAACTGAGTTACCATCCATGACAGTCACAGTTAACTGTGGTTTTGTAATCCATTTGCTGAATTGTACAACTAGAATTGTTGTTGTCCTTCTGTTTAAAACAACAGACTAAATAAGGCCCAAATCAACCCACAAAATGGCCTAGCAAAGACTGTATGCAGACAGGCTGCATGTCCATTTTCTTCTTTACAACTCAGGAAAGCAGCTCCTCTGGAGTTTTTTCTCCAAGTAGAGGGAATCCGATCCCACTGAGGTAGAGGCAGTCCTGCACATAAGCTGAGCCTCTGTGCACCACAAGAAGGATGCCCTGAGAAGACAAAGGGCCCCACACTGTCCCTCACTGACCCAGTGCTGCAGGGACAGACACTAACTGATACCCACAGGCTTTGGGTCACCCTCCTAATGTTCACAGGAAGAGGCTCTGAATGCCAGGAAGATTAATTCATTGCCATCCTCCTCCTCATCTGCCTTGTTCATCCCTCCTCCTCTGCATATGCTGACCAAATGCACAGACATGCTGCATTTCTTCAGCTTGATACCTCAGAGGATCAGTCACATTTGACTTCCTCAAAAGCAAGTAAATAGGTTTTCTCATGCATCTATTTTGCTGTATTTCTCACACTGTGATGGGAGGATGCATAGCAGCTGAGGAAGGCAGACTATAGTATTTTGGGCAGATCTTTCAGGAAGCGGTGACAGTTTACTGCTAAAATGAAGCAGAGGTATAGAGGCAGTGACACTTTTATGTTCATTTAGATGCAAGAGTGAAATATTTCCAGGGGTTCAGTTTTAAAAGGATGGATTAGCCCTTTCTTCATGGTGTACACAAAACGTAGGATCATGCATCTTATCTTGAAGAATTTTCAATAAAGGTCTTTACAAACTGAAGCTGTAGCTTAGGGAACATAAAATTCATTCTGTAATTAATGAGTTCCCCCCAGTATTACAGAGAAAAAATTCCTACGGTTTTATTGCTTTTGCAAAATGCTTGTTCTCCAGCTCTGAAGGGACTGTGAAAGGTCAGAGGTGTTGAATATACATGATTTATAAAGTCCTCTGGGATGAGATGTGCCGTGTAAATATAAAATATTATTAGAGAATACTCTCTTTAATTCACATACACTGAAATGGAATTGGCTGTGCCACAAAAGCAAAACTAAGAACCCAAGTCAGACTGGTGACGGCAGATTGTCCAAGGCTACTGACAGTCCAAACAGCAGAAGGATAAATTCATTTCACAGACATATTTACCTAATGCTGAAAGTTACTGCTATTCATCTGGAGCTGGTTAAATGTAGATATGAATGTGAAGACTGTGTTACATAGAAATGACTGAACAGGCAAAGATGGTGGGCTGCTCTGTCCCATGATGAAAGAGGGGCTTCTGAAAAAGCTGCAGGCACAGGAGCAGCCCATGTAGCCCATCCACCTTCTGCAGAAACTCTGCCTTACACAAGTCTGTTCTCAAGTGTATGCCAGAGATGCCTGGGATGCCGTGGTCCTCACGTGCTTTGTAAAGTCACACTCAGATGGCACTTCCAGCCTCAAAATATGCATCCTATTTACCCCTGGCTTTGACAGAGGCTTCCAAGTTTCCCTTGCAGATTTGAACCTTGAGATTTGTACACCTCCAGCCGTAGCTATCCAAAGAGGCTTCCTAAAAAACAGTCCCTCAGAGAACTGGGTTGGAATGAGCTGAACTGGACTTCCCTCTCAGAGAAGCATAAATTATACTTTCAACCCACTTTTTGGGATTGATTCCAAAATATTTTTTTTCTTTTGTCCACAATAGTCTACACTTTAACACTGCAATAAATAATCAGTTTGAAGTAGATTTCAAAATATTTTAACAGCTGGAGCAATGACATTCTTACTCGACTTTACTGTAAATGGAAAAATTCCCATTCCCCCCCCCCTCAAAGACAGAGATTGCATATCATATTCTGAATTCTTTTCAAAACCTTGGCCAAAAGATATCACCAGCACAGTCTGTTCCTCTTCACATTATTATTCCCACTCTCACAGATTCTTTTATCTAACTCCCTTCTGCCCCAAAGTTTACAATCTCCTTTCCAAAATTTTTCAACTACACTTCCCTTCTCTTGAATTCCCTCTCTCTCATCAGCTTTCAAATAATATGACTTTATTTTAGAAAAATGATGCTGTGAATTCAGCCCTACAGAGCAATCTGTTCCTACCATTTTTCCTGTGCTAAAACACAGCACCTAATTTTAAATATTTTTTTCTTTTTCTTTTTCTTTTTTTTTTTAAAGGCACAATACAGCCCTTTAGCAAAAGGGCTGCTATATTCCTGCCCATAAAGGAAGAAAATGAAGTTCTTACTTTTGACTGTATTAATGCTTTCCCATGGAAACTGATACATCTGTCTGGGAGATAAAGGAGATTTGGATTATCTGTATTCAAGAGAATAATTAAAAGAAGTTATTGCACAAAATGATTAGATTTTCTAGCAACACAAGTTTAATTCTGTGATAAAGTTATTCTCATCTATGCAGAACACTTTTCATCCACACAAGAGGGGCTCTAAATTTCCTCTGTACTTAAAAAAAAAAGCCATTGTATTTTCACTGATGACGTTTAATATTTGATTTCTTCTATTTTCTTTAGATAATTAAATAGATAGATTTGCTCGTTTGGCTATAGCTAAATTGCTATAGTAGTGGTAGACAATGACATTTTTAAGGCTACATTATACATGATTAATCTTTGCTCCAGCTGAGAGCATTTATTGTCTAGGGCTACCCTTCCTGTTTGTCTTTTCCTTGTGTTTTCAGTTCTCCTTTCCTATCAAGGAGAACAACAAAAATCGTTATGGGTTTTTAATCTAGGGAATGACATTTTTAGCTCTGAGGCCTATGTGTAAATGCAGATTTCCAGCTGTTATAACAAAGAAATAGCAAATGTGAGACAGACGTTAATATATTACCCACTGTTGATAATACAAGCAAAAATCAACCTTGAAAAATCCCCAGCTATTCCAGTAATGAAAGCTTACTCACTGGGGCATTTACATGAACCTGTGCCTTCAGAAATAAGATCCAACTAGTTTCTTGCAATCCAAGGAGTCTAGACAAATCCTCTGTGTTGCTTCTTCCTCTTCTGACATTAACAATTCAAGGGCTAGAACATACAGCCAACAAAATCATCTCCAGATGTTTCTTCTGCTTAGCGATCTGATGCATGCCCAAAGACCACTTACTGCACAATGAAGTCAAGTGGAATCTGGGAGGATTCCAGACTTTCTAATATGCATGCAGGCTTGTGAATTGCCTAGCATGAAAGCCTGTCTTTTAGGACCCCAGATCATGCTGTTTTTCAGGACCAATTTCAGTACCAAAAGTTAAACCAGGTGTTTGGTTTCTATCAAGCACCATTTGAACATAAGTCTTCACATGCTTATGAAGCCAGTTCAGGCAGAACTGATGAGCAACCACTCTGAGCTCCCTAAGAACTCTGCTTTCCTTTGAATCCACTGGCTGAAAAGCCACAGCCCAGATGTGAATGCAATAAGGTGCTTCTTACTGAATAGAGTATACTTGTTGCTTCTACCATCTTCTAACCCTTGAAAACGTCTGAATTTACTGTCCTGGCATGGTGAACACAAGTCATAGTCAGTGGCATGGAGTAGCATGGACATTCAGAGCATACTAACAAGTTTAGGTTTCCCTCCAGCCAGTCTCCAGCCTTTGTTTAGCACTCACCATAGCACATCTCTCATCATCTTATCTCCCTCATCTCCTGTCATCCTCCCCACAGACCTTGGATCCCCATGAATCCTGAAAAGTCCCGCATTCTAGCATTAATACAGCAGCAACTTCCCAATGCCTTGTGTCAGGCACATTTGTGTTTGTAATTCCTTTCACACTAGGCAATTCATTAAGGGCTCTGTTTTGATTACCAAAATGTGTGAACACAATTTTGTATCTCATCTATACAGGGTCACTCTTATGTCAGCTCGTTTCTGACTGTGACAGTCTTTTCCCATCCTAAAGGCAAAACAGTGTTTACATTTGGTTAGCTAAAATATTTACATTACACATTCAAATGATGCATTTTCCCAGTGACAGGGCTCTCCCTGGCATTTCCTCCAGTACCTACTATGCAGCGGAAATGATTAAGATGAATATTCTGGGTGTCTCTAAACAAGCAGATTAAGGAAATATGCAGCACAGCTGTACTATACTAACACTGCTAGACTTTGTAATATGCATGCAGGCTTGTGAACTGCTTAGTATGAAAGCCTGTCTTTTAGGACCCCAGATCAGAAGAGTTCCACATTTCCTTATCAATTTATTTCAAACAGATTCTTCATTTATTGACAAATTATTTGGTGACTCAGTGCATGAGGCCCTGGGAGAGGAGGTGAGAATGGTGCTGCTCACTGATCATCAGTCTGCCTGCGGATAAAAGCCTCGAGTGCTTCGTGTCTGCAGGGGAACAGAGATGATGGGGACTGCTTCCCAGACAGACGAGTGTAAAAGGAAAGGTGACACTAAAGCTGGCAGGGGAATGCCACGAAGTGACAATATTTCTAGGAATCAGAAAACACACTGCACACTCCTGTTTTAATGTAACATTACCAAGTTGGATAAAACACTGTGAATGATGCTGCACCAAGAGGTCCTCCAGACAGACACACAGCATGAGCCTCTCCCCAAAGGGACAGTTTGAGGCTTGTAGCAGAGAAACTGAATTTCAACATAATTTAAGACATATCATCATCAACAGTCAGTCTTACTCAGTTACTTGTTACTACCAAGTCTCTGAGAAGAAATTAGACATAGTGCAGCAACTTCTCACACAGAATCTATGCTATCTTCTGTAGCAATGCAAAATTAGGAACTTAAAGAATCCATCAAAGGTGTATCCCTTACCTTATAACATCATCCACACAGGTCTTCATACAGGCTCTCCCAGTGAGGAAGCAAAAGCTTCTGGGCTGAAAAACCGATGGAACACTGGTTAAGACATTATCTCAAAACCCCTGCCTGTGCTTATATCCATCCCAAACTCTGCTGCATCTTTTTGTTTACAGAAACATATACAATAGCTTACGAAGCTTTTGCTTATTTTAAATTGACCCTGCCCACTTAGTGTCATATACTCTGAAGGAAATGGGTTATAAAAGCCTCTGTATAAGTGAGGCATGCAATATCTAGCAAACAAATATTATTTTGTGGAATTTACTCCACTTTTTTAAACTAACAGCAAATGAAACTTTGCTAGTTAAAACCAATGAGTAGAAGAAAAGTAACAGGCTCTACACCAGTATAAGGCAGTGTATTCAAAATAATAAACAAGCAATTTTGATTTAACCTAAAAGCCTGCATGGAGGAAGTGAACAGGCTCATTACCTGCCTGTCTGGTGCCCAACCAGCCCCACCACCAAGCAGCCTGAGGGGTGTGTAGGGATAAGTGGGCAGGACACTCCTGCAGAAAGGCGATGCCAGAAATCCCTGGGCTGAGGGGGCCAGGATAAACACAGATTCTGCATTTTGAACCAGCAGCTATCAGCCTCACAGTTTCAATTCAGCTCTTTGAAACCTGATTTCCTTTGGGCATCCTCGGGAATACAGAGTTTGCAGCTCCCAGCCTTTGGCAGGCCAGCTCACAAAGCCCTGCCGTTTTTGGCAGAGGAACGTCTGGGATGATGGGCAGCGGCTGTCGCTGTCACTAGCAGGATGTTTTCTGGAGTTTCTCCTACAAGGCAATGTGTTTATTCTTTGAAACAGTTGCTCCCTAAAGATTAAAACTGAGCAGAAGCACAAAAGCAGCGTGTGTCCTCTGGGGCTGCTATGTGCCACCAGGCAAACAGGAGGTACAAGCTGTGTTCTCCCAAATTACACAGAACAAACGGTGCTGCACTGGCAGAACTGAGTCAAGTTCTTCAGTACACAAACCACTCTCTCCTCATTTTAACCTCTGCTTAGGGAAAAAAACCTTTCAAACACCACTTGTGTTATTAAGAGCTCCAGATTTAGAGTTCGGGGGGGCGTCTTCAATGCAGCTGAGCCCATTCACCCCAAAAGCATGTCAGCCTGGGCACAAAAAATAAGCAACAGCCACAAGGTTTGTGCTTTTAAGACTGTATTTGTTATCATTGTCAAATAGCAGTACACACTCTCAAAAACAGACTTAACAACCACAAAGGACAGACAGCAATATGAACAGCAAACACTAGGACAAAATCTATCTTTACTTAGAAACTAAAAAAAATAGTCATTTAAAACCCACTAAAATAGGATTGAAGTACTAAGGGCATATGAGAAATACTGGCACAACAAAGAAAAATCTGTTTGGCACTGTCTGTGTAATTATAGTTATTGCAAGGTGGCTGGAAAAATAAATGCAACAATGATTTTTCTTTCTGCTGAGGTATGTACAACAAATGTTAATTTTTTTACCACTGCACAGGATGCATTGTACTCCAGGGAGTACCTTGAGGGGTGAGGAACTCTCTGGTAATAAGAAGTATTTACCTTGCCTATATATGAATGTATTTTTTATTAGGAGAATTAATTTAATATTGCATATAAATAGCAACTTTTGGCTTAAAAAGTAAAATGGAGAGGGAAACAAAATAGACTTTTCTTCCTCTGATGGGAACACATACAGATTTTCTTATTACTGGTAACGCAAACTAAGCCCACATAAAGGGGAACAGCCGAACTTCAATAAGCCTCAGCACGATGCCCCCATGGAGCTTTATTCTCCTGCAGAGTACAGAGGACTTCGTAACTTTCCTCCCTGTTTTATCACTCTTATTTTAATAAACAACCAAACAGCAGCAATGGCCACTAACTTACGCTACTCTAAAGATAAAAATTTTACCTTTGATTACCAAGGACTCCTCATCCTAGACCCCCTTTGCATTGTGCAGAAGACGCCGGGAGAAGCTGTTTGAGCAGCGCCCTGGAACTCCCTGCGGGCATCAATGCAGCTCCCGGAGCTCCCCAGGCCTGTCCCCGCTCACCGATTCCGTATGCAGGGCGCAGATCCCACCTTCCCCGGCTGCCAAGGGGCACAGCCTGCGAACAATGCCGCCTCTGTCAGCCCGCCCGGCCAGCGGTGCCACAAAGGCACGCTCATCCGCTGCCACGGACCTCTCTTTGCTTCTTCTTCTTCTTGGAGCACAGGGCGATGAGAAGGAATGGAGAGAAATGCTGATGTGTTTATGATTAGCCAAAGCTGCGCTGTGTCCAGGAGCGAGACAGTGTCAGGGCACGACGAGCACCCCGGTGCCTAGAGAGGAGATGGAATCTGCGCCGCCAAGAGCACTCCCTGCCTCGCTTCACACATTTTTGTTTCGGATCCGTGGGTGGTTGCATGAGCAAGCAGCCAGAATAGGGGAGGAGTTAGACAAAAATGCAATTTGGGACTTGGAAGCCTTGTCTGCCTTTTCGAGAGGAGGACGAAGAGGCGAAATCGCAGCGCCCTGACAGAGCCACGCGCCCTTCCCAGACAGGACTTGGAAGCCTTGACTGCCTTTTTGAGAGGAGGACGAAGAGGCATTTGAAATCGCAGCGCCCTGACAGAGCCACGCGCCCTTCCCAGACTTGCCGGGAAAGCGCCTCTCCTGCCGGGGCGCGATCCCCGGGACAGCACAGGCACAGCAGCTGCTCTCGAGCCCCGGTAACCACACTCCAGAGCCTCTGAGCACGCTGGCTGTTCGCTCCTGCCCCACAGCATTGCCAGTTTAATTTTCAAGGAGGCACGATGCTTCGTGATCCTCATGAGCAGCTAGAGGATGAGACAATAAATGACATGCTCAGCAGATGTTTACAGCTGTCACTAGGCAGAGGAGGAGACAGCAGCAGCTTAAATCTTAGTTTTCTACAAAGCTTTCCTTGGAAATCAGAGAGGCAAAGCCAAAAAACCTTTTAAAATCAGATGTCCATAGTTTTCTTGTTTTGAAAGGACTATCGTGTGCATATAGTTCATGCAATTTCGGATTTGTTTTCCTTCCTATGAGAAAATGAGAAGCAATGTCTGGCTCAAGATAAGACAGTGATGATTCCTGCTGAAACCAATTAGAATATTACAGTTTAACTCAAATATTCACAAGCCAAGCTCTATGATAGATGTGAGATGTTTCATGCTCCTCCACATTAATTGTAGTTTGGATCTAAAAACATTGCAAGTGAATAAAGCAGCAAGCAACACTGTGTTTTCTTGAAGTAAATACCAAGAGACACACAGCCCTTGGGTGCAGCACAGCTATGAACTCATGCAGTCCCTGATGAACCACCCTTACAGTATTTTCCCATGCAATTAGTATTAATTGGTGACTTGCTGGCAATCTCCCAGGGGCCCTATCTCACCCTTTCAGCCAGTCCTACAAGATCAGCTTTGAGATGATCATCAGGGCTAGGCAGGCATCCTGCTGCTCCACCTCTCAG
This sequence comes from Onychostruthus taczanowskii, assembly GCF_017590055.1. NCBI lineage: Eukaryota > Metazoa > Chordata > Aves > Passeriformes > Passeridae > Onychostruthus > Onychostruthus taczanowskii. The sequence goes on from NW_024501459.1 coordinate 14,142,635, forward strand.
GCCTCTTTCTTGCTCTTGTGTTTTTGGGGACTCTGGCAAGGGTTATCTTGAGTAATGAACAATCAAAGATAAGCCTCCTCCAAATCAATACATTCGAGTTTGTAACATGAGATAGCAAAGTAAGAGGGTGACTTCTAGAGGGAATTTATAAGCACTTTTAAAAAATATGTTCTTTCAAAGCATTTCACTGAAGCTAAACTCCAAAATAGTTTTCAGGAGAACTGAACAGCAGTGCTCAGTTCAGTGTCTGGATAGAAACAGACCTGTAAAACTCTGCATCTTGCACTCAAAATTAAGCTGATACAGGACAGCTGTGAATGAGCAATCATCCCTTCTAATTTTATAATTTTTTAATAACAATTCTTAAGGATTTCCTTTTATCTATTAATAGGATGGAATTTGTCTTAAGCATCTTGTCAAATGGACTTAAGAAGGTTCAAGAGTGCTTTACTTCAGCAGAGCCCCACAACTCCATGGCAATAAAATCAGATGTTCTTTGAACATTGTAAACATCTAGAACATATTCCAGAGTAGCTTCCAGGGGCATTTTCACAGTATGAATCTCTTTTTGTAGAATTGTGTAAGTAATCTCAAAACTTTAAAAACCGGTGCTGAGGTGGTTATTCAGAGTCAAAAGGATGTCTGAAAAGAGAACTGTGCAGGGGTCAGCCTACAAAAACCATTCAAGATCTAGTAAAGGATGCAGCATCTAATGGTAAAATACAGTAGGAAATGCTTGTGGCCAGAGGCAAGCAGAACTACTTCAACTAAAACAGGCCAAGTATAACCAAGAGCAACAGGACAGCTTTATTCCTTCTCCTTCTTCTGCTTCTCCTTTTTCTACTTCTCCTAAGTTTCCAGTCCACATAAATCAGTGGTTCTCAGTGTTGCACTTCTCATATCACTTTTGTCTTTTACTGCACAACACTTAGAAACACTTAGAAACATAACATAAATAGGTGCCTAAAAATGGTGTATTTTGGCTCAGAGGTAGTTAAGAACACTAAAGATGGTTATTTCTCTCGGAAATCTTGAGTCTGGAGTGGAGGAGCCTGCCTGTGCCATCTCACTTAATCTCTAACAAGTTGTACCTTTAGATTTCATGTATTTAGTGTACATAAACTCCAGTGTGAAAGTCAAAACTCAATCTTTACACTGGTCAACAGATGTTGAGAGATTTATCACTTACATGTAAGTTGTTTATATGACATAGTTTATTGATTTTTTTCCTTTGGAGAGACTTCTCTTTCTAAATCTTTGTGATCCTTTGTGATCCTACTTCATTTTCATTTTTTAAAGACCTTACTGTCTTTTTCCCCCACATCTATGGCAAGTAAAGATCCAGATATTATTTGTCAGGGCCCCATGAAAAAATGAATACTTTGAGACTATTCTCACAAGTATTGTAGAAGTACAGAAGAAGACCTCACTTTCACTGGTGTAATTACCCTGCAATTCCATTAACTTGCAGTATCTTTGGATATACACCATCAATCTGAGACAGCCCTCACCTCCATCTCACACCTGTTTAGCTCTCAAGGTGTATAAAACCACAAGGATATTACTCAGGGCAGCCTAGGTGGAAGGAGATTTCTGTCATTCAATGGAGGGACAGATTAGGAAGCACAGAATAAAAGTTTCTGAGAAGAACTTCTCCATAAAATCATGCAAGAGGAAGTAGCACTGCATACATGCTCTGGCAGGGACAGGAAGGTGCTATATGTGTCTTTGGAGATGTAGAAAAACTGTGAGATTTCTTAGTATGATGCTATTCTGAAAAATCTGGTTTGCTTACAGGATTTTAAAACACACACATGTTCAGACTGCCACTTTGCATCTACAACTAAGAGAAAGAGGGACTCAACATTCAGTTTTCTGAAAACACAGGGCCAAGAGATTCTTTCTCCAAAGACTTATGCCAAGACTTAGTCAATGCCACTCTAATACCCTGATAGCAAATTCAATCTTTACAAATACAAACATCTTTAAACAAATTATGAACATCTCTGGCCATACAGATAGGACTAACACTTGCAAATTACTTCTCTAAATAGGCGTTATATCAAATCTCCAAAGAGTCCAGATAGAGGTGTTCAGCCTGCATTAGGTGATAATGAAGTCTGAACCCGAGAGATCTTAGTTAAATTTGGATTAGCTGTTGATGAAAACCAACTTGATAACACTGCTTATTCTAGACTTGCCTCAATTACAGTTTTCCCAGTCAAACTTGTCACAGCTATTCCTTCTTTCCAAGAGCACTACTTTTGTGACAGTTTTATTTGTAGTGTTTCGTGGCATTTGTACCTGCACCTCATCAGGTCCTTCTACTTGCCTGGAACAAAAGCTGGATCATACCAGGTCCTCTCCATCTATGGGAGACCAAACACGAAATTACACTTAATCCAGCATCACCTCTGCCTCTGGCTGGGAGCCTGGCAGAGCTGGGAAGTGCAAATCTCCTACACATGCTGAAGACAAATACACAGCACACTGCCCCCACTGCTAAAAGGTCTGTATTTCATTTTGAGCTATTGATCAAACTGAATTATTTTACTTGGGCACAGATCATTTGGGTCTACAGTCTGTTCTCTGTTAAAAGCTCTTTAACTCTTGACTAACTCAGGTCATGTGGATTCTTAGCTTGGCATAACTTGCATGTGGCCAAAGCCCCTTCTCAGAGCTGTCAAGACAAAGCCTTACAAAGATCTGACATCAACCAATACAATAATGTCTAATATTCTGTACTAAAAGAATGCATATAATTTTCTTAAATAATTTTTCTTATGGAAGCTGGTTTGCAACATTACAGTACTTATGAGCTACTACACATCCAGTAAAGTATTTAAGAATAACTGATGTAATTTACAAATTTATTTCTCATCTATCTGATAAGCACTGATACTGGAACTGAAACTTTCACCTCATCTGAGGTGAAAGCATTTAAGCATGGCTCTTTGGTTTCCATTTGTAGTAACCAGAATTTCCAACGTTTTTTTCACCCATGTACTCAGTAGATTTGGGCTTGCTTCCCTCAGACAAGACCAAATGTATTCAATCCGTTACAGTCAAGAATAAATTCTTACATATGGCTTCCTAATGTTACTCATTGGGACATAGATGGCTACAAATGTGCTTCCTTCAACTTCAAGCTGTCTTTTATTCTCCCCTGCAGCTTGCTCATTTTTGTTAAAAATGAAGAAAGGAATCAAATTGCTAAGTTTTCATTTTCCACTCTTCCTAATTTTCAAATTTATGCCATTTGTAAGACCCAACTGTTCTATGACAAGAGTTTTTTAACCCATTTAACAGGACGAAAATCTTGAAGGAACAGAGACTTTTCTGTTTGTTTAATCCTCTCCTGCATCCACCCACTCTTCCTATTTTCCACTCCTTAATTAAATTTCAGATCAAAGATCTTTCTGACTCAAGACATCCAAATGTTTTCAGATTTGGCTAAAAAATTGTGCAAATCCATTATCCTATATTGTCATATCTAACCAGGAAACCAGGAGAAAATCTCATTAATTATTTGAATATATGGACAAGATGAGATTATCTAAATCAAATTGCGAAGTCAAATGCACAAGGGAATATATATATATATTTAATGTAAAATATAATTAGAGTATGCTCAAAATAATTGTTCAGACTATAAGATACTAGTGGGCAGAGGTTCTGGAAATGTGACACTACTCTAATCAGGAAAACAGCCACAAGAAGAAATTTATCTATTTATGAGGGTTTCACTTTGAGATTACAAGTGCAAGAGACAAAAATGTCACCCTCCTGTCACTTGTTGACAGGCTGTGATACAGAGAAGCTTTGTCACTACTTCATCACCATCCATGACTGCTCTGCATCTCACCTCCAATGGCAGCCTTGCATTCCTGAGTCCTGATCCCTTCAGACCTGTTTGAATTATCCTTGTTTTTCTGCCATGAGTGCTGGCATCCTACTCAGCAAAAGCATACCAGATAAAACTGTTTGTGCTCAGGAAATTGCATTATATGAAGAGTAATTATTAAGATGTGATTTTCTCTGTGCAAGCTTTTTCACAAACTATACAAGTACTCTTACCACAGCCACTGACACATAGAAACACTGGAAGAACATTTAAGTATTGCATCAGTGACAAAAGTATCCACGGCAATTATTTATTCATAAAACAAGGAACATAAAAAACAAAACAAAACAAAAAAAAAACCAAAAACAGCCCAAAACCACAAAAACAAACAAACAAACAAAACCCCCCACTCTTAGAAACCTTTGTTTAACTACAGTGAATTGTTAATTCTCAAAGTTTAATTTCAGGAAAACCTGTCAGCTAACCATTCTTGCTCTCTTTGTTTATCACTATATCTTTCAGAGTGAAAACTGGTTTAAAAATCAGGAAAAACAAGATGAACAACCTTAGACCCAATCCAAACAAAAAGCTGGTTAATTACATCAAACATTTCTTAATGCAACTAAAGCTCTTTGTGCTGTCCTCCTAAGTACCTGCAGGACAGAACAGTGAGCTGGCTGCCCCTGCACCTGCTTCATGCGACACTAGACTGAAATCTGTCAATGTTGCCCAAAATTTTACCTATGTTTTTGGTATAAAAGAAAAAAAAATCCTAGAGGATCTCCTGAGCCCTCAGACTCAAACAGCTTTTGAAGCAGGTGAACAACAGATCAGTAAGAGATGGTGTTTCCACCTTCTTTCTGCTATTGTTGTTGTGGGATTTTATGCTTTTTGCCTGGACTCTACACTACCTATGAGAGATCAGACCTGATTTTGTATCTAATATTGTCCTTCAGTACTTTGTTCTCCCTTGGAGACACCTGTCATGGACGGATTGACACATACCTGAAAGCCTCACCCAAGCTTGGTTCACAAGATTGAACTGAAAGAATTTACAGACTAATTAAAAGGAATTTTAAAGAGCAAATCTTTCAAGTGTGTGATAAAGTGAACCTTACGCAAGGGTGCTGAGAAACTGGGCCCTGCCCTGACTTTAAAGTATACTTTGAACAATCACTGCTGGGAGTGAAGTGGCCCAATAAGTCAGAGGTGTCAGTCCAGGGGAGTTCCAAAAAAGCTCTCAAAGTATCTGCTAATAAAGGCTTTGCCCTGGTCACACAGCAAGGCTGTGACAGAAGCTGACTGGCTTCAGTTTTTCTAAATAACTAGTATCAACATAATGAAAACTCTGTTGGGCATGGAGAATACGTTCCAGCTAGCAGAGGCCCAGCCTTTGGCATGCCCCTACTCCACCAGCCTTTGGCACACAAAAGCCACCTGCAAGGGAGACTTGACCCCAGAACACCAAGGCTCAATAAAGCAGGAGCTGCCAAATGGAAGGAGCTGAGGCAGAGCACCGCTGGCCAGCCTTCCCTTCCATTTCAGCAGGTTTTGCAGAGTTTTGCAGATAGCTGTCTTTTGGGTGCCACCACCTACCACCCTCCTCCTGGGCACGGGAGGTGACATGTGCAGTGGACTGGTGGACCGAGAGTGCAGAGCATCACTGCTCTGACCAGTGTCCCAACAAGCAAGGAGGACTCCCCAGAACATCTGTATGTCTCTCTCTCTTTTGAAAATGACCTTTAAAATCACTCTGCCAGCTAGAACTGAGTATGATGTTTAAAGGAAATTTGCAGTAACTTGTGGATGATAAGATTTTTTTTTTTAACTCTTTGAATGTGACTTCTTCATGAAGTGAAGTGGCTGAGACAGCCACAGTGTTAGTGTGTATATTCACCACCTCCAGACTCCACACTGGACCAAATGCACTGGAGAAGACAGTAAACAGAATTTCCTATGCCAGCTCATTGAACTGGGAGAGATGCTAACATAAACTCTAATCCCAGAAATGGGTTTGCTTAATCAAGCAAGCTTTGCCAGAAGATGTAATCACACACCACAGAAGATTACATTAGCCTTTTAGAAAAAAAAACACACTTAACCAACTCCTGAAATTCTGCTTTGATATTTGCATGAAATCCATGCAAATTGTATGGGCTTCAGCATGTGTTTTCTCCCACACCAAAGCAGCCAGATGGACAGCCAGGGATGTGAGAAAAATATTTTCTGCTAAGCCTGCGGGGAGATGAACAAGAAAAGAAGCCCCCATGTGCTTCTCCCCATGTCCAGTGCATACATCCCACCCCCCCATACTGTGAGCCTTCTTTTCACAGAGATCCCTTCCTTTGACCATGGAGAAAGCAGTGGCCTGGCACTGTGACCTCAGCCACAGCCAGCAAGTGCTCCTGGGGTGCTCTGTGCTGGGTCAGAGCAGGAAGAAGTCTGGGGGTCCCCACCTCCACCCTGCCATCCAGCAAGGCCCTGGGAAGAGGGGTCACCCTGTGGCATAGCCATCAGTTACTGCAACACATAAGGGGCTTTGTATAAATAGCTTTTGTTCCACTAAAATTCATCTGCACGAGCTTGCTTCCTTCCTAACAGTTGTTAATGGATTTCTTTACAGTTTTTCTCCTTTTTCATGTACATTCCATGAAGAAAGCATGGGAGCAGCTGCAGCCAGCTGTGAGCTTCCCCACTGGGACCCTGAGTGCTGCCTCTGAGACAGCAGTGACAGTCCCATGGCGACGGAGAGCATCTTAACTGCAGACAAGATTGCTTGCTGCTGCCGTGGGAATCGGGGCAGCAGAGCACTGCTCGCATTCCAGGCAGGGACAAGATGAGGGTGCCTCACACGCTGCAAGAAGGAGAAGCACTTCATCTGAATTCAGTGGGACAGAAGAAACAAATTCATCATGCAGAATGTTTAGGAAAGCCTCACCCCCTCTGAAGTGTTTCAGGAATAATGTTCAACAAATGGTAATCGTACCCTCCCCACCCTTGCTTTTAATAATTGAGGAAGAGAAAGACAAAACATTCATTCTATTTTTCCATCATTTTTAAAATCCAATTTTTGGGTGACTGTTTGCATCCTCTCTGCATTAGATATCAGAATTCACCATGAGTCAAAGCCTGAATAACTTTGCTTGGACAAATCTCCTAGGAATATCAGCCTGGAAAGCACGTCCTGGGAAACGAATGAGTACTTCCTGACATGGGAAGCATCTCAGCCAATAATCCCAACTAATGTGGATCTCTCCATTGTTTTACTTTACACAAATAAAGTACACTCAAATAAGGACATTTCACATGCTCATGTCTGGTATTTCACATGTGCAATCACTGTGAAATACCAGACATGGTATTTCTGGTTTACTCAGACATTAAGAATGTGAAATATCGGATATACACAGATATTCTCCAAGCAATCCTATTAGGACAGAGATATAACTGGGCTGGCAGACACACTTTCAAAAATTACAGGTCTTGTACACACAGAAAAATCTCCTTGCCTCTCTCCATCAAGAAGTTTTTACTGCTTGGTCAGTTGGTTTTTTTTAAGTTTAGTCTTTCAATTAGTTCCAAATCCTGATAAAATAAAACTTAATTTGCCTGATCATAAGCTCATAAAACACAAGAAGAGCTTAATGCAAAATAAGTTAAGCAGTCATTTACATATTTGCTCATTTAAACAGCGGACACTCTTTGCAGTAATTTAACGTTGTCAAGCAAGCACGGGAGGCATAAAATGCTTTGGCTTTTATGTCGCTCCTTACTGATTTAATAATAATTGCCAATAGATCCTTTGTAAAAAAAGAAAAACACAACACTCACTATGCTGTTTGGGGGTTTTTAAAACAGTATTTAACAGAGGGGAGAGCATAAAAGGGTAAGGGCCTGAAGTCACCCCTCCAGGCAAAGTACATATTTACCACCTACTATAAACTATATGCAAAACCACTGTTCATGGGTACAAAGACAAGACTAGTCAAGGTGTGCTGTTACCTGTGACCTACCTCCTCTGAATTCTGCTCCGTGCTCCTGTTCTTCAGCCACCCCTTTGTTGCAGCTGCATCCCTGTCCTTCCCCTGCCTACTCCTCCAGCCCCTCTCCTCTAACAGCATTAGCAGTACATCTCACAGCACTGCATCTTGCCTACTTGATCCATCACTGAATCAACACAACATAAATCCCCCAGGCACACCAAAACACTGCTACATTAATGCTTCATCTATGCTGCAAGATAATCTCTTAAAATGCCTACAAAATTCTTTTAGAAGACCATGGTTTTGTTCTTGCAGCACTCTAGCCAGGAAGTGGTTAAAACAAAGGTGAAAAATCACAGCAAATAATCTGAAAGACTGTATTCCCATCATGTTTGCCTCTTCCAATCCCATTTCTTCCTATACAAGTCTTTGTGCAGTTGCTCTGTTGAATCATTAGGAAGGCTCTGGCTTTCTGCAGGTGGAAAAGGCCAGAACCTGATCCTGTGTGCAGGAGCAACACCTCTTCACCCACCATGAGCCTGCAGTCCTGCACCAGTCCTTTATTTCTCCAGACATGTCTGCTTAGGAAGAAGCTATTTTAATTATTTTAAATACATTCTGTCCCATGCAAGCATGCAGATAAAAAAGTTTAAACCCTGCTCTTGACATAGTCTTTTACAATTCAGATGGGAGTTCACAGGAACCATTTGTCTTTCACATTTGTGTTTTCAGCTTTACAATTTCCATTTGCTCAAGACCTCTTGTCACATCTCATTCTTATTTTAGCACTAGCCCTAAAAGACTTACAGAGATGATCATTTTGACTCAGCATCATCCTCCTATCCTCAATTTGCCTTAACATAAAAAAGACAAAAGAAATAGCCCTACCCCTCCATATAATTTTATTTTCTCACTAAGAGTGTCTGAAGGGCAGATAAATGTGTGAAAACAAAACAGAGCTGCACATGTGAGAGGGGAAGGATTCCTATCACTGCTAAGAGCCCATCTTCTGCATTTTCTTGACTTGGCAGTAAACTAGAGACACTCCCAAATGGTGACAATGGGCAAGGAAATTTGCTTTGCAAACAATTCCCTTTAAAAAAGGCCTTGCAAGGAACTATTTGATAGCGTTAAGTTTTTGTCTCTTAAACATGCAATTCTCTACTGAAAGCAGATAATGTTAAGTAAAATACTGGAAAATGAAGTGGCTTAGGATTATACACAGTCAGTTGGGCTTCTTCTAAAGAAACACTACACAGACCCTTTACAGCCTGTGAAGCTGAGCTTCTAGAAGCCAAAAGAAGCAGCATGGAGTAACTGAAGGCTCGTGTCAAAGGACAGCAGCAGGCAGGACCCCGCACAATGGGCCTGCATTGCTACCGCACCAATACCATACTGCATAAAAGGGCAGGAGCAATAAACAGGAATTAAAGAGAAGATTAATTCCCAGTGGGTTTTACAGCTCAGAGGCATATATTTGGGGCAGCAACACCAGCCAGAAAATTTTGATCCTGATGGCTAGCTTGGTCACCACTCCAAACCAGACCTTGACTCCGTGGCAGGACACCCTGTGAGCACTACACATGAGGAGGCTTCGGAGAGCTAACATATAACACAGCATGCCTCGTTCAAATAACCTAATTTGTGGCTTTAGCTTTTGAAAGGAACAAAAATAAAAGCAAAGAAATTACACCAGCAATGCTTGCCATCACTCTCAAGAAGTGGAATCTACTATATCATCTGAGAAATTATAAATACAAGAGTTTAGGAGTGTAGAAAGAATTATGTGAAATCACCCCAAAAATGCATCTTGCAACAAAGCTATGAAGGGAGTAGCAAAAAGAACTGGCAGAAATACTGGTACATTAAAAAAAATGAAACTATATAAATCATCAAGTTCAAATTAAAACTACTTAGACTTAACTACAGGTATGAAAAGAAATACACTTACAATGATAAAAACAAAGCAAAATGGATTCAAGAAGAAATGAGCTAAAAAATAAAGCCATATTAAATTCTGTGCAAGTTGTGAAAGATTCTTTGCCTTTTTTTTTTAATTAAACAGTAGAGCTCGCCATCTGTTTATGGACAGCACACAACAAGAGTCCTGAAGTGCTGAAAAAATCTGTACCAGAAACTTCCATGCTCACTCTGGTATCCCACAGCACAGCCACACCAAGTTCAGCTCCCTGTACATCGCTGAAAGTGCTTCCAAGCAAACCAAGCAGCTCCACTGGAGCGCCGCGGGGTCCCTGAAGAGCTCATGTCTCCACCAGCATGGTGCTCCTCACAAATCCCAGCACTCAAGGAACAAATCCTTTTGGCACTAAGCCCATCTAGGGCCTTAATAAAACCATCCACTCTGTCCTGTAGCAATGGATGTCCCCTTGGGTGAGACCCTACGGACAGGGTGCGTTGGTGAGGCTGAGTGCCTGGGAGGGCTTGCTGGAGGGGAAATGCCAGAACATAGAGAGAAACTAAGACAAAAGTCCTTTCCTAATTCTACCCTGTGCAAGGATCTGAATATTCAGCTTCTGTGGCAAATCATCACCTTTCCATTTTCTTATCCTTTCCACCCCAAGCACTGCTACTGCGAGCACTTCCAGGCAGAGGAGACTGCCACCACATCAATATTCATCAAGGAGATCCTGAAGAAAATTCATTTATTTTTCAGAATTATTACAGTTAATTGGAAACATCTGCTACAACTAGCTGTATGCCAGAAGCATTCCAATCTACTAGGCAGTCTCTGCAGGAATACCCACTCTGTCCTTTCTGGATGGGTTTTGCCAACGGCATCTTTGTTGTCAAAGAAAACACACCGTAAGACTAATCGGCCAAATGCAGAGTTTAATTGTCTCTGCTCATTTTCACACAAAATAGTAACACATGTTGTGCTGTCACAGTTGTGAAAGATATTTTCATCTCTATGTTGGCTTTTATTTGCTTTCTTGCAGTGAACCAGGCCAAAGAGTTTTGGGAACAGCGCTCCCCTCTGATATCCAGTAGCATCCTTAGCCTAATAGAGTGCTGCAGTGAGAATATCCAAGCACAAGCAATCAACATTTTGTATTTGTATTGAGATTAATGTCGATATATTACATGAATGTAAGTACACTATTTCATGGAATGTGAATGTTGAATATTTTTTGAAGTATTTATGTGAATAAACGATAACTATCTGGATGTCCAGTGGAAAAATGTTCCTGTGGGGACAGAATGCAGCCAAACCATGAAGTATTTGTGAATTCCAATAAATATTCACTGAGACCTAGTGAAAATCTGGGCTGGAACTTACAAACATAGAATTTCTAAACAAGTTGTCAATCATAATGGAAAAATGCATGTGCAGACTGGACTTCCCAAGTATTATTAGCCTTCTAAATCCATTGTAATTTTGTTTTTAATAGGCTGAAATGTGAGGCATGATCATTTTTAGTAAAAGGATTCTGTCAAAATTGTGAATTATTAATGCAAATCACAACATCAAATTATTTTTTTTTAAGGAATAAGATGAACAAGGCATTCATATTAAGTAGTGAAGCATGGTTGTATCTCTGATGAAGTGAGATGAATGTTTATACTACAGACCTTGCCCATAACATCTGGAGACTTCTTACTGTCTCTATGAAGCGGCATGATGGAAATATTTGTTGAAAAGTTAAGGAGAATCTCCAAAGACATCTTTGAACTCCGAAACTCCAAAGACATCTTTGAAGCAGGTGCTCTTCCCTGAGATGCCAGACAAGGAAAGCTTACTCAGGGAGCGAAAAAAAAAAAAAAAGGCCAAAAAAAAGCATTGATATTTTGAGCCAGACATTTAAAAAAAATTAAATTACTATGGGTAAAATATTCACACAGATGGTCACTATGAATTCTCATCTCAAACCAGATTAGAAATAGATTTTCTTTTTACATGAAGAACAGAAATCAATCTTCTGTAATGTAATCTTCTTAGGTCCTTGCCTACCCCAAGGGTAAGAGGAACCACAAATTTCTTGTTTGACAGTGTGGGAATACACAATTGTTTGTTGACACCATTAAGAATTTTCAAGTCATGGTGAAAGAACTTGCACACATCAGCAGACAGAAAAAATGAACTCTGAAAAGCAAGAAGACCATGTAATGTCTGGATACCCATTTTCATTTGGCAGAATTGTGATGCTGATAGTAATAATGCAAAAATAATAAGGCCTCTGACTGAAAGAGCAAGTGTTCCCTTATTGCCTAGAACAGAATAGTTCCCACACGATATTATAACTGCAGCAATAATTAGGATGTGAACTTCTGGCCCAGTTTTCTTCCTTTTATGTCATAAGGTTATAAGGACCTTCACCACTTCATCTCATGAGTTTGAACAAACTGGTTTGTATTTTTTTTCTGCCTTCCTCAAGAAGAGACAGTGATAAGGCAGGGAGTGATTATCAGTGATTATCAAGAGATATTAAGTGAATAAACCCATGAATCTCAGTGTTCAGGTTAAAGTTCAATGCCAGTTAAGAAGTCTTCTTGAACCCTCATGATACTGCCATATAAAAATAATACAACTGCTCTGCAATTTTAAGGCATAATCAAGTAGAAAATTATAGAGTGAAATGTATGGTCCCTGAGCACACTGATAGGTCTTTATGCCATGAAAAATAAAATCCTCTCACTCATTTGGACTGTGAAGCAGCTTTTTTCTCAGAGAAGTGGTGGACAGTGGGCAGTGCCACAGCTTCCTCCATCCCCTTGGGGAAAACCCCGATCAAACTTTTCTGGATGCACTGCAGAAATGCAGAAGCTGTACTCTGAGGGAAGTGGGAGATGTGCCATTTCTGTTGGTATTAAACAGAACTAGATGATGGAAAGAAAATCACACATTCTCGTCTGTAGCATCAAGTCACTCTTGATTCTCATGTTTGTTGGCTTGCCATGCTGAACGTCTGACACAAAAGATAATCTTACTCTCAAAGCACAGTAAATCAGCAAGTAAAATTCTTGGAATAACAACACTGAAATCTGTCCAATACTTTCCTAAAAATGCATATTAAATCTGCTTCAGCCATGGAAACTTGATTAATGTGTTTAATATATTTGGAAGAAATAATCATTCATGTCAAGGGTAAACAATGCAAGCATGGAAAAAGGGTGAGAATAATATGAAAAGAGAGAAAAAAAAAGCAGATGCTGCAGGATACAATCCCACTACTGATAACGATTGTCATGGCTAATCCAAAAACCAGTATGCCCTAAGTGGAGTAAATTATCATCTCCACTCTGTGATAGTTAAGGCAAAATGAGCATTAGCATATGAATAAATGAAGCTAATGGCTGGATTTTCTGTGAAATCCTAAATTCTGCTTTTTCAAGATTAGTGATAACAGAAGTAGTGACACACGCTTTCTCCTGAAATCACAGAGCCCAACAAACCTCAAAGGAACACGTGCAAGGAGGGACGATGAGCAGCCACAAGAGTGGGGAAGAAGAAGCACCTGCTCCGACCCAGCACAAGAATCACAAGCTCAGCCAAAAGCTGATCCTGGGGTCCAACAAACCACCCCCCACTCCTCCTCTGACACTCAAGATCCCCTCCCCATGGCAGTATCCAAGCAGCAGAGAAACCAGGCTTTGGCCAGAGCACAGTGATGGTACCTAAGGGTATCTGTATATGCCTGCCCTTGGCATCACGTGCTGCTGGAAGGTGGCACAGCAGAGATCATACTTACCCATTATGAGCCTGGCACAGAAAGTCAATTCCACCAAACAATCAACTTAAGAGCTCCAGCCTGCCTCTGGGAACTGCAAAAATGTGGGACGTGGCACTTACCTCACCACAAGGACACGGGTCTCTCTTGTCTTCCAAGAGCAAAACTTATATGCTCTAAAAAGGGATTTTTTTCTATTTCTCTGCAGGCAGGCCAGTATTTAGGTTGTGCTTATGAGCAGTGATGGCTGATCATCCAAAGAGGAGCAGAAACTCAGCACATTGCCACAGCAGCAAAGGGCCCGGGATAAGCGGGTCTGACTGACAACCATCCCTCCAGGAGCTGCAGAGTTTGCTCTCTCATAAGCCTCCCCTTCCCTGCTGTGCTGCAGCTGTGTGCACAAGAACACATCATCCTTCCCACTGCTCACAGTGCACAGACACACACACCACTGGGAATGCTTCAAACACATGGAAGCAGCCAGCAATTTAATTAAAACATCCACACACAGAGAGGCACATGCACATGCCATTCCTCACGAGAAACACCTCAAATAAATACAGGAGCACAGGACTGCAAGGAAACTCACGAGTCCCTTCCATGAACTCCATGATGCTGCATCCTAAAGTGCTCTTTATTTTTACCTCTGCTACACCTGGAAAAGTCTGTTAACGAACCTCAGAGATAATCAGGGACTGTTTTTTATTGCCTGGCCTCACTTTACCTAGAGTAAAAAGCATGGCCTTGCACCATTACATTTTACGCCATATCTATCACACAAACTCAGAGGAAAATATAATCCTTGTATGATGCTATAATCCTCTTCTGAAATGCCAGTGACTCTTACCTTTGAGTCACCTATAAATTCATAAGAATTCTGTCACCTGCCCAAGTCATAAGCTTACTACTGCTTATTTATGACAAGGATAGGAAAATACTGAACATGTTTCATCTCCTTTGACGAATTTAATTAGCAGATTCCCTTCGGCCCAACACTCCTACCATTTTAAGATGAATATTGACCTCTCCTCTTTATTAAATTCACTACATATTTAACATTTCCTCTATGAATCTTTTTCTCTTGCCATATTGATAGATCTCCATATGGGTACCACATTCAAATTCTTTATCAAGATTGAGATGAATTGCATCCACTGCTTTTATTTAGCAACAGAACTGAAGATGAAACAGCTAACCTTGGCACAAAAATAATTATTAATAATTTTTTATTTTATCCCATTTTCCATTAGCTTCCATGACTTTATTATGTTGTTCAACATTAGTTCTAAAATATTATGTATTTTAGCGGTTGGCTTAACAGGCTGTTATTTTCCCAAATCCACTTCCCCTGGAACCATCTCAAAATCTGAAGTTTACATTTTATATTTCTCATTCTCATGCCCCAGTGTTCAATATATTCATTAAAAGAAAGTCTGCAATCTCATGTAACGAAAAATGGCTTTCCAGGGAGGAGCAAAAATGCTTTTTAGAAGTAAAATCTGATGACCTCTCAGTGCAAGCTTCTGAAAAAGAAGAGATTGATATTGTTTCTCTGCCTTGTCCCTGAAACTCTAGTGCTGTTTTAATGTTGCACAACACTGGTTTTCTTCAACAGCTAATATGGGAAACCTGATTCCTTTTACAGAGGCCTCCCAAATCAGACCTAAAATCAAACACCTCCCCATAACTTAATTTAATAGGTTAAAAAGGTCAAGAGTCTCTTCACCACCAAAGTACTTGTCCAATTCTCAATAGGAAATTTAATTTCTGTCATCTGGATCAAATGTGTATAATGCAAATGGCACTCAGAAATTCTATTGCACTTTGAAACTAAACCCATTTTTTGCAGCTGCTGCTTTAAATATCATCAGAGTCTGGAAATGAAACAAAGCCCTGTCTCACTGACATATTCCTGCATTAACATGAACTCCAACAAGTGAGTTTAAGTGGGTTTGGCCATCAGCTGTGGAACTCTGCTGTACATTCCACTGTACACTAGTCTACAACCTAATTAACAGCCCTACAAATATTCCAGATATCTGCTAATATTATGCACAAAGACGTAATTAGAAGTGTGTGTGAACACAGATACGTTTGAAAAAGAAAGAGAACAAATGTGCAGCTCCAGCTGATATCATTATTAACTCGTTCTCAGTGGCAGAATCACGCACCGGTTAGGGTAAGGTTAATGCATACCCCACACTGTGACCTTTCAGACTGAATTTAATTGCATCCCTACCAACGATATAGCAAAATGATAAGGTGCATCCTGATTGATTTTCTTCCTTGCAGACCACAAGAGCTCATTTGAACCAAATCCTGCCATTAAATTTACAGCATAACTGAAAAGGAGTTTTAAATTATATACACCCTAATCTAATATTTGAAACTGTTATATCAAAGACTCTCTGCATTATAAGCTGCAAAATCCCTGTTTGCCTGTTCTGTAAACCCACTACACTATGTACAGCATTATCCTTCAATTTTTAGCATGCTTAAAATGTGTGTCTAACACTGTCAGAGCCATGCTGTCAAGCGTTAAAGAGCACTTTTAGGCATTCTGCCCCTGTAATCCTTGGGGACTTCAGTAGCTACAAGTAAGGGGAAAATCAAAGTAAAGAGAAAAGACAGGTCATCATGAACCTAAGTGCAATGTACTCTCGTGATAGACATTTCTACTCTACATGCACAACACATTTAGGTTCTACAAGAATTTTGCTGTCCCTACTTTAGTACAGCTGGGATGAGTATCTTTGTTAACATACCAGCCCACAGTGAACTGGAAAATTTTTCCAGAATATTTTATACACTGTGATTACTGTATAAAATATTATCTGCCTCATTATAGCAGGGTATATTCAAGAC
Source organism: Onychostruthus taczanowskii (assembly GCF_017590055.1). Lineage (NCBI taxonomy): Eukaryota > Metazoa > Chordata > Aves > Passeriformes > Passeridae > Onychostruthus > Onychostruthus taczanowskii. Next base: position 14,159,014 of record NW_024501459.1, read on the forward strand.
TTAGTGTCTTTTGTTTGATAACATCTTAGATTTTTTGTGAATTTTTCATTATTCTTTCAAATAAATTTTTGGTGATATTTTCAGATATTCAGTACTATATTCTGCATGCCCCTGGGAAACTTTGAAATATGTGTCTGTTTTAAGCAGTTTCCACTCGCAGTGGATGGAAGTAACAGCCAACCACGCTGGGATTTCAGGGTTTTTTTAAGGAGGTGATGGCAGGCATATTCTGTTATTACTGCATAGGAGTTTCAGCTATTGCACTCATCATCATGGTCAGAACAGCTTATCTGCATTGAAGTTCTGAAGAGCACTGTGCACAGCTGAGCCATCACTTAGATCACTTGCATTTAGAGGAACAGAAACTTGGACGAGCCCCAAATTATGGCAGACCTAATGTCTCATTTGCCAGCAAATCATCTGTATCAGAAATTACTTTAAATGACAATGCTAAAATTGAATTTGTCCCATGTCTAACATGCCCATTAAAAGGAAATCCTTCAATGCCATTCACCGAGGCTCAGATGCAGGGAGTCGAAAGACCATGTGGTCATGGCCACAGCCCACCCTCAGCAATATCCCTGACTCTGATAACCTGCAAATGCTCTGGAGTCAAGGAGGAACTTCCCACTCAAAACCTCTCACCTTTACAGTGTTCTAGTTTCATGAGTCCCTGATGCACAGAGAGTGCTACGATAGTCTCGCCTACAAGAGAACTTGTCACTTTACCATGACTCAATTTTAATTTCACAGCAATTTTTGCTCAAAGCCATGCTGGAGCCTCCTGAAGCCTTCAACCACCCCTAGCTTCCCTTGAATGACCCTCAGGAAAGAGAACACAGTGGCAGCAGAAGGTTGGGGGGAGACCTGAGACTGGGTGAGTTTTGCAGAGCTTTGAGCAAAGTCAGTGCTCTAACAAAGCAACCTCCTGAGAGCCCACTGTGAACCTAAACACTGAATTTCTCATTCAATGATCAGAATGCAAGTGCAGTGTGAACAACTCCACCAAGTCAAAGACAGAATTAGCCTCATCAGACATGCAGCAGCATATGTCTCTTTCAACATGTACTGCAAAATAGATACTGAATGGAAAACAGATGATTTTTAGCCTCCTATTCTGTCTACCGGTTAAAAAAAAATTCTGAAAATTCTGCATATCTTCATGCAAATTACTGTATTGCAAAGATAAATATCAAAGTTATGCAAGATGCTAGATAAGTAGAAAGACTTAAAAGAACAAGGAAGAAAAAAAAACACCTACAAAACCGCCAAAGACAAAAAATAAACAACAGATTATTTGTGTTCCCAGGCAAGTCCAAAGCCAAATATTAGCATTTTCTTCTGGAGGCAACTTTCTGTGTATTGAGAGCCAGCTTAAATAAACAGCTGGCTTTTCTTCTCAGAATATTTGGGGAGCCTGCAGATTTTCTTCTCCTTTGAGAAAATATATGAAAAACAATGCAAGAACAACTTCACACAGGAGCAGTAAAGAAATTCAAATATCTAGTTATAATTATAAATGAAATTTTGGCCATGCAAAATCCATATGAAATGTTGTCAGGTGGAGTGTTTGCCAGCCACTCTTCTGAGCAACAACCACAGAAATCTACCTTTATCACTTCCTTGTTGATCTCCTTTCCCCACGCTTCATTTAAGCATTTTATGCAGCTTTTTAGTTTTATTCCTTTGTCTCTCTCTTAGTCTTACCTGAGCTCATTCCCTGCTAGATTGCCGGGTTTTTCTTTGGTTTCCCAAAATCTCAGCTGAGGACTTGCTGGTATCTAACATTAGAGGTCCAGGGGTTCCAGTCAGCTTTAAGCTGCAGTAATTTTTTCTACTCTGTAAAGCCTGAAGGGATAGTACTTTTCCTTCCTTGCTAAATAGTAAACATTCCCTTTCCAGTGGGCAAACAAATGATCTTCTGTTGTTTGTAAAGACACTCAAACAATACCCTTGTTTACCTTTATAAATGTCTGTGTGCTATCCCCAGTCCAGCCCAGGGAACTGAGCCGAAGGTGGTGCAGCTGACATACAGCAGGCAGGAGTAAATGCCTGAACACCCAGAGAAGTCTCTGCCCGGCCAAGAACAGAAACAGTCACTCTGGTGTCTGAGTTTGGGCTGAGATAGCAGCAGCAAACTGGATCTCAAGACAGTAAGTATCTTTAGTAAGCAAATTAATTTTACTCATCAACTCAGCAGAAACATGGTTTTCTGCCTCCAGGGAAGGGTGCAACGTGTACTCATTAATGACTGTTTATTCAGATCAACACCACTGCTGTATGAATTCCCCACCACCACCACCTTTCACGAGGTATTTCATGATCAAAGTATTGAAATCAACACTGCCAAAGCAACATTATTTGAGCAGTTGTGTTAAGCACAGGCACGTTTGAAGGATCAGAACTTAATGAGGTTTTCTGGTTGTTTCTTTGGCATGAATACAACAAACACTTCAACAAAAACATAACTCTGCCCATGCGAAGTACAGAGGTCTACTCATGCAATTATCACCTACAAGCACAAATACTATTTGTAAGAATCAAACAAATAATTCAATATTATTAGTTTATTTCATAAATAGACCAATTACTTCTGAATAGCTGTTTTCTTAAACTACATGGACAATATGTAATCTGTTAAGCTCCATTTACCAGTTTTCATTGAAATGAATCCTATGAATCTGACCCAACTTCATTAAAACCAGCAAATGTCGCACAAATCTTTGCACATGGAACTCAACGGATCCAAATGAAAACCAGTCTACTGCTGACAAAAAGGCTTGGAGCAAACTAGTACCTCTGTCTTGGTCATCACAGCCTCAACTGTGTGATGTGCATCAACACACACCTTAGGAAATATAAAGCCTGTTAACTCATAGGGCCCTTCTGAAAATGTGAACACATCCACCGCTCACACTGCTGCATTTAAAAGCTGATTCCAAATTTATCAAACACAGTTTGAAACTGAAGGTGACTGAAATGTTTTGCATTATTACATCACTTCCTAAGAAAGCTGAAGCTAGAAATATTTCCCACATGTGAGTTAAGATTTCCAGATGAACAGAGAGAGCAGGCGAAAGCAGGAGATGCGGGCTCCTGACCAAAAGCCACTGACAGTCTGCATTAAACAGCATTTGCTCAGGATGTGTCAGACAAGAGACCTGAGGCTGGGTTCCTGTTGCTACAGGAAAGTGCCTGGCCAAAATACACTTGACTGCTCTGGCAGTCTGGATTTTCTCTCCATATCGTTTTGTTAATGTTTCCAAAAGGTCCAGTTTTGCTTTAGTATGGAAAAAACCCCAACCCTGCAAATTTCAGCTCTCTCACTTTGCACCAAAATAAACCGTGGGGTTTGACCAGTCACAGTACAGACAACAAGACTTCCACTGCATCCCCTGAACTATCAGTGCACAACAGAAACTTAATATCAACTTTTCATAACATTTAATAAAGAAACCTACCTAAATATCTCATAAAAACTCTGATTAGTATCTGCCATACATAGATTATTTTAATTTTTTCTATGCATTTTCAACATTGAGAAGCATTTTTATGGTTTTAGGGTTTTTTAATGGCATCAATAAGCTACATGAGGAATGAGACAGACAAAACCAAAACGTTAACACAAAAGGTCTCTAAAATATATTGTAATGTTGTCATCAACAGACAGTAACTACAGAAACATCATGGAAATAATACAGACAATAAATTGAAGCTATGTGAATATTTATTTTTCTTTTCAAGACAACTGAAATTATGAGATCAATTTGGCCTTGTTTTTCTCTCATCACTTTTCAGACTTGTCAGAAGGAAGTGTAAAAACATTGCAGTCGATATTCTCTCTTGCTTGAATTAGTAGATTTATGTTAATTGCAGACACCTACATAAAAATACCTCTTAGTATTCCTCTTCCATGGGACTTTTACTGAGGATGAAATTCTGACCACACAAATGAAGTAAAAAGAAATTTTTTACTTCATTTTTTTAAGGGAAAACTTACCTTGTAGCACATTTTCAGCAAATGTCAGCAAGAAGGTCTGATTGCTTCCAAAGGCTTTCATCTTGCTATCGCACAGGAGCTCCTGACTGAAACAAGTGACCTCGGGGAGACTCTGAGGGAATGGGGATCACGCGTCTTAGAAAGAGTCTCCTCACATCAGACATGTTTTTCATACTCTCTTTACTTCCGGGCTGGACTGCATGAAGTATCAAATCTCTGCAGCTCCAGCTGATGGGATGGGAGTTACCAGCTCCTCAAAGGTTCACACTTCCCACCTGTGGACAGGACAGCAGGACACCTGCTCCCCCTGAGACCTGCTGACTCTGGGATGCTGCTCACCTTCACCCCGGTTCTCTGAAGGACACCCAGCAGTGAAATAACAGAAAGCAAACAAACAGCATTGACCACTCTCAGCTTTCAGTCAGGCTGAAAAGCAGCAGAAAAAGCCTTGGCCAATGTATGGGGATTTTGTGGCATTTGACTTTTTTTTCTTAGCATGAACTAAGACCCAATGAGCATCAAGTGAAGAATGAATTGCTTGTCCTGGCTAACCACTGAGCTTAGATAGTGGGATAGAAACTAACAAGAAAAGTCATTGAAAATGCAGCATCTGTTGACATTTTCCAGCATGCACTGACCTTTCCAGTACCATTACACTCGGCTTTGCAGCACAATTACAGTTTCAGCTCTATGTATCGATAAGATCCTCATTATCTGAATTCTATCAAAATCTTTACCCTTCTTAAGAGAGCAGAGAAAAATTTCTGTCTGAAACAATATTCAGTTCAGTGACACCAAAAAGACCCCAACTCTGCTGCTGGGATTGATTGTTCACACCACTACACTGTAACCTAGCCAGGTAAGTAGGGGGTAGAGGCTGACAACTAATGTGAGGATGATTCCTCATGACAGTGACAATCGTAGGTAGCTAAAGAGCACAAAATGCAATATTCAAGGACAGAGCCTAGAAAATGACCCTTGCAGTCACCAGCTTACCTGCAAACCAGAAATCATTTCATGGTACATGAGAAGAGTCCAAGTTAATTTGCCACTCTGACCTCAGAATCCCATGCTATCCCTTGTTTAAGTCAAGTTACGAGGTTATTAAGGCTAGTTTTGGCTCTAGCAAACCTACAAACCTGCTTTCCTTCACTTCTCCTCTTCCACTTATTTCGTATGCAAAGGTAATGCATTTTATTACAGAAATAAGGAAGATCTGCATTAAGTCATGTCTGCTTTAGAACTCAGGTGACTCCCCACCAGCTGGAATCTATTATTTGATTAAAAATGTTGTTGTGCCAGCTGCCATGCAGCATGTTTCACTACTCTGATTCCAGAAGGAATTAAATCCATACTGAAAATGAAGTCTAGCATGAATCAGCCTCTTCTCAATACTAATGCATACCTGGAAAGAAAAAAAAAAAAAACATTCAAAAAACACCGCATTCAAAAAACCACCCCAATTGGCCACCCCAATCTCTAAAGTAGAAGGTGTTCAGTGGGGAAGAACTTCAAATTTCCCGTATTATAAGGTAGTAATTTCATAAAGTAATGTCCTAATTATACCCTCAGGTTTGTTTTTCAAGTGATCTTTCTTACCATAAAACCAAACCTAACTCCTCTTCCAACAGAACCAGTTCTGAAGTTAAAGACAGTTGCTGATTTAAAAAAAAATAAAATTAAAACCTTTTGTATCTCCCTGAAACAAACCTAACTCCTCTTTCAACAGAACCAGTTCTGAAGTTAAAGGCAGTTGCTGAATTAAAAAAAAAATAAAATTAAAACCTTTTGTATCTCCCTGAAACAGTGAAGTATTTACTAGTGGTAATTATTAGAGAATGTGCCCAGAGTAAAAAATAATTTACAGTTAAGTCTGTTACTGCTAATTCAGTTAGAATGAGAGACTGTATTGGGCAAAAAGCCCATTTAATTTGCGGGGGATTTCTGCCTGTTGTGGACTGCAGGAATACCTGCCAGGAGTATATACTGTGAATAAGCACTGCAAATGTTGCTTAGCTTCTTGCAGTGCAAGAACATTGAAAGCTTTAAGGCAACTATTTGCAAAGGCATACTCACAAGGCCTCTCAATAGAAATACAGCAATGGCATATTGATAGGTCTGCTTTTTACTATTCTCTTTTTCTGCTCCCTCAAAGCAAGTTGCAGAATACAGCTTCAGTAGCTCTGAAAAAAGTCCATTGTTAGCTCTGAAGAAAGTTTATATTCAATGGATGTTTGCAACTTTCTCTGTTCAATGGATGGTCATACAGTTAAAAAGTTAAAAGGTTTTGATGGCTTCAGACAAGATAATCTCTTAACATGCAGACATAAGAACATGCAGAGATAAGGCTGAAAGCTGAAGCTCACACCCATTCCTGGTGGTGTCAAGGCAGAGACAGAGTGCTCAATACTTTATTTAGAAGCACTAGGTAAATATCATGTGGATATTTCACTGATTAAACTGGTAGCAGTCAGTCTAGATTCCCAAGTGGCAGTTATGCCATGTATAAAATAGCTCAAAGAGAATACAGTAGGCTTTAGTCACAGCACTGAGCATAACTGAGGGGTCAAATCACTGCTGACCCAAGCTGCTGTGAGATGATGTTTGCTTAAACTGAACGGAGGCTCCGAGCAGGGCAGAGAGTACCCAGAGTGAGCACTACAGAAAGTGCCACAGCGATGGGCATCCCTGCTGACAGTGTCTGCAGGGAAGAGTCCCTGCAGCTGGGGCCCCACAGGCACTGAACTCTCCTTCAACCCTGAATGTGGATGCCCAATTCTGACTCTCCAGAGAAACAAAAATAAATGACATTTGTTGCATCTTAGAGGTCTTCCTTTCAAATATGTTTTAATTCAGTTTGGGAAAGCTTGATCTCTTCTCATTTTGTGGGTTGAAATTATTTCCATTATTTCCATTTCCAGACCAATTATATTACTTCCTCAATAAGCAAGAAATGTATTATTTAATCTATTTTTAAAGACTGAGCTCTGTGTATTTTAACTTTTCATTCTATGTCCCCTTTCACACCAGTACAAAGTATCATAGTGTAGCCTGTTCCATGCTTGTTCAAGCACCAATTAGAAAGGCAGTATGGGCACACATACTGACAAACACCCCACAAATACAGAATACACAAAAATAATGTTTATGCACTGCTCCCATTCACTTGCCTTCCTGGCAGCCTAAGCCAGCAACCTCGATCCACCATCATCAAATGAGTCAACTCACTGTCTTAGGTTGAAAGATATAGCTGGAGATGTGTATTCTATTTCCCACCTGTTAGAGGTGGGGCAGTTATCTTCTGTTAATTGGGAATTTTTCTGTATCTCTTCCACAACCAATCCTCTCTCCACAGAGATATCTGTTAATGGGCCATTGAGTCACTGCATGGGTGATAAAATGACATCATCCCACTGTGAGATGCTCTGTCCAGGGGGAGGAGTCAAACATTCCTACCTGGATATAATCTGAGATTTGGAACACCAGAGCAGCCTTTTCCACTGGATTCCCAGAGGAAGACCAGGCCCATCTACACCATCACTGGACCTTCAGAGGAAAACTCCACCCTTCTACAGGATCACTGCTTCAAGAGAACCACATCTGTCACTGCAGGACTGCAGCCACCATTTAACCAGACTGCTGCCAACACCCTGACCCACAGGGTGTCAGGTTGTATTCTGATTTTGTCAGTGATTTTTCTTTTTTTGTACTATTGCATTTGTATTTTTAATTTTCCTAGTAAAGAACTGTTATTCCTATTTCCATATCTTTGCCTGAGAGCCCCTTAATTGAAAAATTATACTAATTCAGAGGGAGGGGGTTTACATTTTCAATTTCAAGGAAGGCTCCTGCCTTCCTTAGCAGACACCTGTCTTTTCAAACCAAGACACTCGCCATGGATGCATTCCTCTTATTTGTCATGCAAAATGGAGATAGTCTCCATGCCAAAGACACAAGCTTCCAACAGTACCTGCTTCACTGAGAGAGAGTAACAGTTCATTCAGAGATACCAAAAAGAGGATTTACACCACTGGAAGGGAACTTTAGTTTCTCCTGGGTATACTTGTATATACATAAAAAAGCCATATATTAAGATTTAGCATGATTTCAGGAAGGGAGCCCTGTGTAATAGAAACACAAGTCCTAGATTTGCTAACAGAGACATTAAAAAAATTAATTCAACGGCAATTACAATATCCTATCCCAAATGGTAGCTACAATTTTATCCCACCCTGCACTGGCATGTATTGTGTATAGGCCTTACATTTCAATAAAAGGAAGCAAATGCTTTTAACAGCACACTACCGAGTACACAGGAAGGCTACAGGAAAGCTATTATAACCTCAATAAATATTTGCTGACTAAATATACTGTTTCCATTAACACATCCCTTATGAAATCCAAGAAGATACTGAAATTTAACTAAATTTTAAGAAAACTACTGAGTAGTAACAGCTGTAACATGTTTTATGTGTAAAAAAAAAAAAAAAAAGTATATATTTCTATTTATATTTCAATACCACTGGTGTAAAATCCTCTGTAAATGTTGCAGGCAAGGAGGAACCTTTTGAGATTCCAGACCAAAACCACCAAAATCTGTACAGGCTGATGCTGTCCCAAGAGGTGGGGTAATACACAGAGCCCACGACTCTGCCAAATAGATGTGCCTGAATGTGGCAAAAGCCACACTGCCCTGAAAACACAGCTCCTGATGCCTGCAGTGCTGCCTCAGCCCAGGCACACACCATGTCCTCACGTGAAACCTGGTGGTCTACACAGAGGTGCAGGGGAAGGCTCCTATATTACTGATTTTCTGAGTATTGCCAGCCCATAGGATTGTGCTCCTTTTCTTCCATAATCTGTAAGGCAAAAAGTCATCACCGCAGGAGACCTGGGAAAGTGTGAGGATTAAACTTGTAACGTAGGTTCTTGCAAAGAGCTCCTCTGGATGCCTGGGAAAACACTGAGTAAATGTCCCTTCCATACTCAAACCTCCATTTCCCAAGCTCCTGATGTGCAGCAGTGCTGAACGTACATCTGCAAATGGAAGCTCCAAGAGATATGAAATACTAAGGAATGCCACAAGCCCTTCTTTTCCTAAAAAAAGAGATCTGTATTTCAGCTCAGATATTTCATAATTATTAGGAATCTTTAAGAAGATTCCTCATTAAGGACATAAGCCATCATTTTTCACCTTTACCATATGATATTTGTTTTCCTCACATGGTGCTGTAAAAAAGTTTGTGACAGTTGTAAAGCACAAAGCAATCACAGTTACATTCTCTTCACTGTGTTATGGTAACATGGAATGATGGAATGGCCTGGGTTGGAAGGGACCTTAAAGATTACCTAGTTCCAGCCCCCTGCCATGGGCACAGACACCCTTCACTCCAGCAGGCTGCTCAGAGCCCCATCCAAACCGCCTTGGACACTCCCACGGATGGGGCATTCACAATTTCTCTGGGCAACCTGTTTCAGTGTCTCACCCCCACAGTATAGAATTTTTTCTTGGTACCTAATCTAAAGCTACTCTTTTTGAGGTCAAAGCCATTCCCCCTTGTCCTGCCACTACATGCTCTTATAAAAAAATCCCTCTGCATCTTTTTTGCAGGCTCCCTTAAGGTACTGGGAGGACACAATTAAGTTACACTGAAGCCTTCTCTTTTACAGGCTGAACAATTCCAACTCTCTCAGCTTCTCCTCCCAGGAAAGGTGCTCCATCTCCCTAATTAAATTGGTGGCCCTTGTGCTGGGGACCTCATCTAGCAGTCCCAGGCAGGGTAGAAGCACACTGCGGGCTGTGCTCAGTGAGAATAAAGAAAAGATAATTCTCACCCAAAAAGCCATATTTAAACATTTAAAAAAAGGTCCAGTAAGTGGATATGGATTGTTGAGAAGGAAGTAGGACAAAACAAAGACCACATCAGTCAGCACAAGAGGCAGTGGCTGTAACACATCACTAACCCACTTTTTTTTTTTTCAGGGATTATGGCAGAGGAGACTCTAAGAAGGGATTTAAAAGGAGAAAATGAGGTTAAGTGTGTTGATGTCTGTCCACAGCTCATCCTTAACTTCAGTGTAGCAGTGAATAAAGCCTGCAGATGCTGTTTTGGATACACAGCAGGTCAGTGACAACGCTGGCATTGCAAATGAACTGGCGGACTGTGTGGACAGTATGGCCAGAAGGGCTTTGGATATGAAATCAGACTGCTTCTTTCTACCATTATGATGAGAAAAATACATTAACACTACAGAAACTCACAACAAAACAAATTTCTTTTAACAGCAGGTTTGAACAAGGCAGAAGTTACATAAGCTATATGTAGACCATGCTTGTGGCATTGCTTCATGGCCACAGGCATCCCTGGGGCTGGCTCCCAAACCATGTGTCAGTCACAGACATCTCTGGAGGAAAAAGAACACCTTATTCAAGAACTTTCGTGGTTCATTTCTTAAGATCAGGACATCATTAACTATGTTGGTTGTTATAAGGAGTTACTATCTTCTAATGACTCCTAAAATACCTGTATGTAATAGCTGGAAACTTCTGCATTCCACAACTAATTTGGTCTTTTATAAACCGATTTACAAATGTACTTGCTATTTAATTCTGTTAGAAAATATTTAAGGTAGTATTTTTTCTGTCACCTCCTTAGCTCAGCCACGTACCAAGATCAAAGAGCAGTGGCTAAGGGGCCAATTTGAGCTCAATAGCAAACCTTGGTCTTAAAACACATTTGCCTCTCAGCAGATTATAGTCTCAACAGCAGTGCAGCCTTTCATCCAACTGACCATGAGATGGACTGGTGTTTGCCATCCTCTCAGCACACCTCTGAAAACACCTGTTTGTTTGGTAAGGCTAGGTTTTACCAAAGATACGTTCACATTAGGTAAATTATTGCCACATTAGGTATATTACTGAAATACTAAGATAAAAAAGAGAAAAGAGCAGCAGACATCATCTTCCATACAAGGCCTTTTTAACAGTGGTTTACAGATGAAACACCTTTCATCAAAGGTTCCAGCAGAGCATCAGAAGAAAGCAATTTTAGGAACACAACAATATCACAAAGTTTAGAAAATCCTTGCTGCTGTGCTGCACTGTATTCATGCAAACCTTAACAACAAAAGACCTGTTAAAAATGTGGACTATCTTTGATTGTTTTGCTTAGTGTTCTTCACTGTGTCCTTTAAAAACTAGTAATCAGCACCAGAAGAAAAGCCAGGAGGTAACATACCAGCTAGCTATGTATCACTGTCATAAATCACTAGGAACTGGAAAAGCACACCAGTTGGGGTCCCAGCATCCTGCTAACACCAATACTGTGTCAGGTCCAGCCCAGTCTTTCACCCATTGCGAGGGATTCCACCAAGCAGAGCCTGGCTTGGGGAGGCCAGCGGTGCTTTCCATGCTCTGCCAGGCACAGGGAGGGCATTCCTGCTGCCTCCAAGGGAGATGCTATGCTCACACGGACACACAGCTGCTCAGACAGGAGCTCAGCGTGTGTGTGTCAGCCTGAAACTGAACTCCACCCCACAACTGGGCTCTTACACTCAGACTACAGCATCCTGTAAGGTTTTTATACGACACATCTCACCACGCAATAAAATAAGCCTGCAAAGTATGCTAAAGAACCGCGTCCTAAGAGCAGCCACTTCCCTGCACTGACTAGAGCTGGACCTTGGGCAAACAGCTCTGGTGCACACATCTTCTGCCTGAGTGTCCTGAAGAGCACTCCAGGCTGGTGAAGCAGAAAATGTGTGTATTCATGTTTTAGTGCCATATCTAGGGTAGGTACTTGTCTGCTGTCAAAAGCCAATAGTTATGTTCCTGACAACAGTAAGGACAGGACTAAATCAAGAAAAGAGTTCAAAAAGGCAGACAAATTCAGATGAGCTTTTGATGAACAAACCTCAATAACTGACTGGCTATCAGCTATCCAAATAGATAAAAAGAATTATCATTATAGCTGTAGTTTATCTGTCTGGAAAAGTGACATTTAAAAGTCATTACACAACACTGTCACCTGTAATGCTACGCTGTAAATTTGTTATTTAAAATCTACTTGTGAATACACAGCAACTCTTGAAACTTATTGGCAGCATTCAAAAGTACTGGTAAGAGCAAATAAAAATGCATCCATTTGGGGGAAAATTAGGTATTCTTATGACTTCATGTTCTCATCAGATAGCAAGCATTAAAAATATGCCCATTGCAATGTGTACAATAGCCAACAAAAATGCTGGGTTTGCTACACTTTCTTCAGATTGAGTCAACTGAAATTAGGTTTTGAAATCCATGAAAGACAGGCAGAGTCAAACAGTGTCATGCTTTCCCAATGCCATCATATGTCAGAATACTACATGTGAAAGTTCATACATTTGATTTCCTAGAAGATACCACTTTTCCCTTCTTGTCAATTCCATAGCATTTCCCGGGGAAAAAATACAAATGTGTGCATGTTTTAGACAGCCGTACTTGTTATGGATGGACTCAGATTATGCTGTCCCAGCTGAGTGATTTAAAATTGGATTTATTGTGATTCTTCATGATTGAAGAGGTCAAAGCCTTCCCCAGGGAAAACAACTGTAAGATGTTCTGCAGAGCAGTTTAAGGAGTACAGGTGAACTTCTTGGCTTCACAAGGTTAATGTGTGTCTTGGTTTCACTGTAAGTAACTCAACCTTCTTATTAACCACAAGAAAGATAATAATTTTCATCTCTATAGAACAGAAGTGAATTATTTTCCTACATTTCCCCTCCCGCCTCAAAATATGCAAAGCAAATGTTGAAATTCCCAATTCAATATATATCAAAGAAGAAAAAGGTTCAAAGCCAAATCCTAGAAAGTCGAGAAATGCCAGAACAAATTTAGCTCAGCTCCCTTGTGCTTATACATCAAGATGAAATATTTAATTACATGATGACATGCTATTTTTTGACTGCATTATCTGTGCTTTAAAGAACAAGAAACAAATTCCATAGTGACCTGATTGGACCAGATGTTTAGATGTTCATTGCATTTCAAATACAATACTTCAGTAGTTATTAATTTTATTGAGAGAGGTATAAGGTCAGATTAAAACTTTCCTAAGATTATCTGATAGTTTGATTTTTCTTTCAGTAGAAAAAACATTATTGGGAATATATCTTCCACCAGCAAATCCTACTTGATAGTATGCTGTGATCTAGTTTTGAATGAACAAAACCAGAACAAATCTAATTTGGCCTGATTTTTTTTTTTTCAAACAGGTCTATCACAATGACTAACTCATCAAAATATTTCAAATTGCATTCTAAAAATACCAGCTATTTATTATTTTACTCTGCTGTACAGACATCAGTCTAACACTCAATCAGAGTAAGTGGTGATGAATCATGCACATTTTAGGAATGTCTTGGCTCTCTGAACAGCGTTTGGGTTCTAAATCTTTATTGATAGAAATATCTTACTTCCAGCAGAAATTTACATACAAATGTGCAAATCAGGGCTGGAGCAGCAAGCCTGTGTTATGGCTAAGAGGTGGCTGGGCTTGGCTAGCTGCCTTCAGTGCCTACTTCCACCTTGGCTCGGATAATTGGAATAAAGATGAATGAAAATTTAGGCCTGCAGTTTTAATAGTAACTATTTGTTATTTAAATTTCCTGTTCCACACGAAATGATTGCAAGAATGTGTGCTCAGAATTAAAAAGCTGCTCTTTAGCATCAGCACATTGATTTCTTGGGGTCCTTGCAAAGCTTTTCACATTGTTTCTGGCCTACAGCTCTACACCCCTCTAACTGCCTGTCAGACATCATTTCTGCTTTATGAATAAATAATATGATGCCCAGGGGAAATGTTGGGCTAAGACAAAAAAGAAATCAATATGTGTCTAGCACGTATTAGGCAGTTGTTCAGCTGAAGTCTGTCTCAAATATGTGGAGTAATTTTAATAACAAAACAAATTCTTTCCACACTGAGCTTAAAAGAAGGGTATTAAGAAAGCTCTACTACTATATCACTCTGTATCCTATTTGAAGATTAATAATACTGTTCTCCTAAAATGTGAATAAATGTTCTGATTGCAAAGTATTTGGTGATTATTGTCTATAATTTTCAAATATTCACCCTACAGAAAAATGTTAGGAAGTGATTTTTTATTCTGTTCCTCTTGGAGCGGTGCTGGTGGACATCTGTGTAGTAAAGCTGTTATTACAACTGACTTGTTTATTATTTTAAAAACATCTTCCAAAATCACCTTTTTTTTTTTCTTTCCAGAGGACCCAGGATCAAAAGTGAAACAAAAGCAGGGTAAATTAATCATTCATGCAGCTCTGTAATGGTCTTAGCCATTCCTACAACATAAGCCTATTTTTGCAGTCAGCGCTGTTCCTGCTTCAGTCCCCCACCATGCCCAGATGCCAACCTGTCACAGGAATATTTGAATCCCTCCACTTTTAGAGAACTTGTCTAAATAAACAGGCTTAACTCCTGTCATGGGGCAGTTCTTAAATTCCTTTGCATTATGCCTGAGAAGGGCTGGTTATGTTAACTGTACCATGCAGGAAGCAGCACTGTAGGAACTGCTGCCCATTGCTCTCCCACAGAGAGAGAACCCTTATTGAAGGTGGCCAAGCTTGACTCCTACACTCCTTCCTTCCTTCCATGAGCCCTTCCTCACCAGGAGAGCTTGGGCTGTGCCAGGCAGCAGCACATCTGCACAGCACATCTCTCCCCCTCCCAGTTCACTGATGGCCAGCAGGGCTGAAGTCTCACCCATCTTCACCTCCTCAAAAATGTTGCCTTCCCACTGTGTTCCTTGAAAACACAGATCTCATGCTGAAAAACGAGGAGGAGATGGATAGGTTATTTTGGGACATGGGGAAAGCTGCCAGTGCTCCTAGGAGCCCTCATGAAAGCCACAGGCACCCCCGGTTAAGCAGCATGGCCAGACAAACAGCAAAACCAGAGAGGTAAAGACAAACTAGCAAGCTACAGTCAGACCCATGGATGACCTCCGAGATCCCTGATTCCAAGTCACCAACATTCAGCTCATGGACATTGCTCTCCAAGGGGATTTTTTCACCCCCCTGCTGTTATGCAAACCTTTTAGTGCAGATCCTCCCCATGGGAGCTTGCCGACAAGGCGGCTCCTCCTGTTACATTCAGTATAATGAAAAGCACCAACTCCATGTATTTATGGCCCTTTCAGACTGAGGAGCTGCAGCTGAGTGCCCTTGCCTGGGGGTGCTTACTCCTGCAGGAGAGCCAGCCATCTGGAAGGGCAACCTAGAGAAAGCAGAGGGAACACCTGACGTCTCAGGCAAAGAAACCTGCAGACGTGCCGAAGCCACCACTGATAGTGGCAGGGGTACACGGTATCCTGAGGCTCACACCAGCCAACATGGTGGAGCCCAGTAACATCAACACTGATAGAAAATGCCTTTGCCAACTCAAAGAAAGTGAAATGATAAAGACAAGAGGGGACTTCTAAGAACAAACAAACCAAAAAGGAGCAAACAAAAGCCCCCCAACAAACTCAACCTAAAAAAAGCCCAGTAAAAAAACAAAAAAGCCCCACACCCACTCCTCAAAACCCACACAGGCAAAAAGGAGAAGCCTGAGGCTGACGTTCGTATGGATTTCTGTTGATTCCAAATACCTACAAAGCCCCATCCCCGGGTGCTTGGTGCAAAACAGCCAGAAAGGAAACCGAAAGCAGAACAGTAACTTCCACCACAGGCAAGCTGTCATCTGTAAGCACCAAACCATGTATCCTGTGCAAAGTCACTCTGATGGAAGCACCCCTTCATCCCTTCTTGCTGCCTTTCTGGCGAGGGCCACGGCCAGGTCCCTGGCAGTGCTGCCGTGCCAGCAAACCCTCTCCAGCTGGCACCTGGCTCACACATTTTCCTTCAGCCACTGGCCTTGCACCTCTGCCCTGCCAACACCAGGCCAGGCAGCCCAGAGCAGAGACATTGAACACAGGCAGTGTGATGCCCAGCCACGGCCATCACAAACATGGAACAAACCAGTCCTGCATGTTCTTTGCAAGACCTAAGTTACAGGGGATGACTGCCAACACCTCGGCTTTCCTGCTGTAGGGACCTACCCAAGAGACCCCACCCTGCTCTTCACCCCTCACATGTCCCTCAACACACCCCCACAGCGTATCTGTGTTAGAACCCACTCCTGTGCTTCTAAAAAAATGACTGTAAAACATGTATTTCTGCCAGTCCCCAGGAGACAGGACCCCTTGACCTTGGACACTTGACTCATGACCACTCAAGGATAAGTCGCACATTCTTATCCTTTCAATGCTAATAACTAAACCTCCTAAAACTGACATTGGCTGTAACCTCTCGATGTTGCCTTTGAAAGCCACAGGAACCCCAGGGAGGAACCTCTCAGTGAAACACCAGACCTGTCTGTGCGTGCAGTGCATTGGGATGTGGTTCCTGACTGGCTGAACGAAGTCCTCGGTTGAGCGACCTCCATCATCTCTCACACTTGCCTTCTCCACCTCCATTTGAAGGTACTCCAAACCACACCCATCAAGTGACCCATGGAGGGATCATTTGTTTTTTTTCACACAGCCCAAAATCTGCCAGGTTAAACACTGATACTGTTTCATCACCAGCACTGCTGGTTGAGAGAGGATCCTGTCCTCACCTTCCAGCCTCCAGCCAAACAGCTTTCTGGGCTGTACTATACCTCAGAGAAGTGCACCCAGATTTCTGAAAGACCCTAGAACCCAAATGAAACTTTTTTTTTTTTTTTCAGCTCTAAGGTTCCCAGCTTTTAACTGAACTGATAATGCCCTGGACCTACAGTTGCCCTCAGACGGCACTGTGCTGCTGTCTAATGCTGATGAAGGATAA
Source organism: Onychostruthus taczanowskii (assembly GCF_017590055.1). NCBI lineage: Eukaryota > Metazoa > Chordata > Aves > Passeriformes > Passeridae > Onychostruthus > Onychostruthus taczanowskii. Next base: position 14,175,876 of record NW_024501459.1, read on the forward strand.
CATGGCATGATAACATCTGTTCTGATTTCCTCTGCAAGAGTTCAGATTATGCAGGTCCGTCAGACATGCTTCAGTCATCAACACATTTTTATTGCAAACAGAATTTGCAATAACAAACAGAGGAGAGAGAGAAAACCCTCAGCTTTCAGATGTGTTTCATTTCCTGATATGACTATCTTTCACAGAAAATGGAAGTTCAGATGCTTCATCTTTGACAGATATAAAGGCAACTGTCACAGACCTCTAGCTTCCACAAGGTAAGACACTAGAAGCATGAGTGGTAATAAATTGATTTTACATTAATTTTATCTCTAAAGTGTCTGTACAAGCTCATAGATTTATATGTTCATTTTAAATACAACTATTCCCAAGAAGTAATGATTCTATGAACCATATTTATGTCGTATTTATTTATGCCTTTCTCTTGAGCTCAAAATTTGTAAATGAAGCATCTTTGTCATATGTGAAGGTAACAAAAAGAGACAGAGGGGGACTCAAGAGTATTCAAACAAACTCATACAATCAGTCACTGTAGCTTAGGATGCACCTGGTCAGACAAGTCGTGGTAACCAAGTATGTCCAAGTATGTTACCAGGGATGTGCACTCCATTTTGCAAAGTAAAAGTTAAACCTGTCTAGGGTTAAAAAAGTTAAGTTTGTCTTACAATCCACCTTTCCTTTAGGAAAAGCTAGGAACATGCAGGAGGTTAGTTAGCACTGTGGGGTTACCCTGGAAGATTTTGTTTGCAATACTATCAATATGCATTAAGTGAAGACCACCTGCTTGGTGTGCAGTAGCAAAGCACTGATTCCTCATAAAGTTTCAAGGCTCTTACTGCATTAAGAAAGGGACTTAAAATCTCCCCAGTATTTCTCAACTCAGGCACAAATTGCGTGCATTACATACAATCAAGTCAAGTCCAGTCTGGTGCCATATCACTTACTAGTAACAGCCACCTAATAAAGGCTGGGACACTTTGAATTAACTTCAGTCCTTGAAATTTACCTTTTGCCAGGTGTTGGGAGACATTACTTAAGAGGCAACCCAACATAAATTTGGTATTGCCCAAATCTCATGATTCCTCCAGTAAATGAGGGTAAGCAGCACCAGCTGAAGGCTGGATGTTGGTCCCCATGCAGAGGGTACCAGCTCTGCTCTGCAGACTGCACACCAACTTCCTAACCACAATATCCTTTTCTGCACCCAGCACAGGGGGAGAGCCTTGTAAGTTGAACATGAAATATGAGCCCCCAGCATCTATTTGGGTCAGTTGCTGTCCACACCCATGGTGACCTCATTAGCTACTCTTCCAAACAGGCTTTGAGACAAGCAAGTTGAGGTATAGAGCTGCAGCATCTACCACAACTGCAACAGCAGAAACTGCTTTTATCAACTTGGCAAAGTGAGCTAAGACTGATTTCCAGTGAGGTGGTCATGGCTTTGCTTGATCAAAGCATTTACACTGACCAAAGCCACCTTCCTGGGGCAGGAAAGCCTGTGCCAGCACTGTAGGACACGTGATGCCTCTCACGCAGCTCCAGGAAGAAAACCAGATGAAAGACTGGGATGCTGAGGGCTGAGGAACAACTTTCTGAATGACCACACACAAAGCCATACTCAGCAGATTTTACCTTTCAGCTGGGACTGGCACTGCTCTTTCTTAAGACACAAATACAAGAAACACTTTTTAAAATGTGTCACATCTTTGTTTTATACACACACACTGGCAACCTCACACAGCTCAGCATGGATGGTGAAGCTGTAAGTAACAGTTTCTGAAAAAGCTACCTGTACCATTGCTGCTACCATTTTAGTTGCTTAGCACTGGCCCCTTCATAAAATACAAGTCTTCAGAAGATGAGTTAAAGCCAAGCTGACCCACCACAGGAAAGAGAAAGCAGCTATATAAACAATTACCTTGTAGTCTCTGTAGGGCTCGATGTTCAAGTGAGATACAGCATTGACAAACGATTCCTCCTAGGCAGAAAAAAAAATAAAAAAATTTTACAAGTCCAAATTCAACTTCAAGAATATGAAAATATACATTATAGTCCCTGAGTCATCAAATTTAAAATCACATCCAGAGAAAAGCACTTTCTGAAAAGGTTTCCTTACTATATTGAAAATACCCAAGAGTAACTAATACTAAGTCTTTAAATTACTTTTATTATTTTTGTCTGTAAACTATCTTTTGGCTTTTTAAGATCTGATAAAATTAGGCTGAGAATTAGGACATTTTTAGTCTCTCACCTATGCAATGTTGCCAAAAAGACAAATTTCATAGAAGAAATCAGAATTAAAGGCTCCCATATATAAAGTTAAGTGGTTTATACTCATGCAGCGACAGCATCTTCAGAGAGATTTCTGTAACTCCTCGGGTTTGATATGTAGAAACTCACTGTTATTTAGCAATTGTACTGGTTTAGTATCTAAACAAAAAGCATCCAGGTCAGTGATGAGAGATTTACCAGAAGCAGAGACAAAGAGGCTGCAAATTTTCCCTTGGCACCAGCCTTGGAAGACATACTTTTGTTTACAGGATAACAGAGGGGCCATATGGTGGCAATTTGTCCTGCAATGCCTACATAACAAAAATTACTAACTTTGGACTTTGTTTTTTCCCCACTGCTTACATGAAAAATTAACTAACTTGGTTTGTAAATTGACTTAGCTAGAAGAACATTAAATGTCCTCCCAGGACATTTATTTCAGATTTAAAGGGTCTTACACTTAACTTTGTAGGGGACTAGCTCACTAGGGTATTTAAGACTGGTTTGAACCAAAATTAGGGCAATAAATAAATTAGGCTCTGAAATACTAACCTGTAAGATTAGGAAATATCATTAACACCAAAGTAAGGGGAAACAGATACAAAATAGACTATCTCTGAAGGAATATGCCATTTCTTCTACACCGTTAATTTTCAAAGGAGACTCAAGTTATTAAAGCAGCTTAAGAAATCAGAGATACTGTCAGGCTATCTGCTTGTTCAGACCACAGAAGGATATATTGATTCAATTACTTTCTTTTGATGTAAATCCAAATTAAAATCAGTATAAGAAACAAATTACAACTCAAACTTTGTGCAAAAATAATTTTTTTTTCTTTTTAGTAATAATTACCCAGTTGTTTTGCTCATTCATACCCATGAGTGTGTGTCCCACATCCCCCCACTGTACTAGTGTGCTCAACTAAAAATAAAGCAGTGCATGCTCATGGAGAACTGTTGCTTAGCTACATTCTCAATTATCACAATGCTGGCCTTACCCATTCAGTGACAAGGTCAAAGCAATTGTTTCTTTACTTTAATGATGAAGTATCCTGTTTATAAAAATCTTATCTGTTTCCTACTTGGTAAAATATTGCACATTTCAGTCAATCATTGCTGGCAAATCCCCCAGAGAGACACAGTGTTAGAACAAAACTGGAAGTGTTCATTTTTGTCCTTAATAGTGAGGGTTTTTTTTCCCCCCCAACCCCACCCTTAACATCAACTACCTCACAGTGACAACCAATTACACCAACATTTGTTTTTTTTTCTCTGCTGTGTCCAGGCAAATATGGCAGAAATGCAGTAGTTGTATATTTATTCTCATTCTTCCCCCCATCCAATAACAAGGATAAGTAAAGTGGCAATTTTTAATTAGCGTGTACCTAGAGTTGGTGTTGTGGGAAAGCTAAAGAAAAGAAGGATTTTCCCCATCACTTGTAAACACAATAACTTTTTGGTTTTTCTTTGCCTTTGAGGGCAGGTGTTCAGCTGCAAAGACTGTAATTCTCCCATGGCTAGTCTGGGCTGCTGAATATTTCATAGCCCCTGAGAAATGCAGCTGTAATCAACTCGCAAATAATGAAATGGGCAGCAATAATAGAGCAGAGGTAAAGTGCACCATTAGAAAGCATCAGTGCTTTGACTGCTGCTGCTGCAGTCTCGCTGTACCAATTTATCAGGTTATTTGATAAAATAATAATGCTATCAACTATGAAACAAAAATTAATGCTATGCCAAAAAAAACCCACTCAAACCCAACAAGTGTCTCAGGTGGCCAACATGAATAGCAAACAGAAAAAAGTCTGAAAGCATGTCAAAAGGAGTCACATTCAAGACTGAAATTCTATTAGATGTATTAATCACATGCCAACTACACACAGCCATCTTCAGGTATTAATAGATAAGTAAGTTTACAGAAGTTATTTAATTCAGGAAAAGCTTCATAAATAATAAAATAAAACAGATAAATTACTTTGGAAGTAATAAGCATGTTCATCTTAATCATATCTTGCAGAATAACCCATCTGCTGCCTTAACTTTGTAAAAGGATCTTGAGGTTTGACATTCAGAATCTCAGCCACCTCTCTAGGAAGCCTGTTCCAGTCTTTGACCACCCTCTTGGTAAAGAAATGGTTCCTTTTGTCTACCTTGACACAGCTTTGAACCATTTCCCATGGACCCTACAACTGAATACCAGGTAGAAGAAACTCCCTTTCTGCTTCCCCTGCTCAGGAAGTTGTAGGGAATTGTGAGGTTGCTCTGCAGCCTCCTTTTCTCCGAAACTAGACAAACCCAAAGTCCTTAGCTGCTCCTCACTGGACAGTCAAAGCTGTATTTCAAGTTACTCTGTGATATGCAGCTGTGGGGAAAAGCAGCTGAGAAACAAGCAGAGACTGAAGAATAGACACAGTGCTCCAGTCTTGCCTTCTGGAAATGCAGCAATCTCCCAAAAGTGCCATGGAGCAGGTGGATGCTCCTCCTATGGACCAGAACATGCCTCACTCCAGAAGAGGGCAGGCACTGTCTTCCCCAGCCCACATTTTCCCAGGCACCACAGGACACCCTGCTGAACCACAGCTCCTGTGGCTGCACAATCCTTTCTCATCCTCCCTCCAAGCAAGGGCTGACACTCAGAGCTGCCTGCCAGGAGACACTCAGAAGTAACATGCCCAAGTTGGAGACAATTCACAGAAGGCTCTGTTCCTCTGTTAACTGCTGATACCCACAAGAATATGCTGAGTGCTGTTCCTGGAAGTTAATGGAAGGTCTGGATGCAGGACTGTTGGCAGGTTCACATGCAACACAACACGTTGCAAACAGAAGTCTTGACGGAAGTGTGAAGTTGCACAAACACCTGTGCAAGCAGAAATCTAACAGCAGTGGGAAAGAGAAATTGCTACATGCTTTGAGAAAGAATCTTTCCATGCAGGAAGTTTTCAATTTGTGTCAGTCCGATCGTCTTTTACATGTTTCAAAAAGTAATTCATAGAAACTCAAGGAATCTAAGCAGATTGTGAAAGAAGTCAAAGTGAAAAACACACCCTCTTCCTTCAGTGCCTTTGTACTTGTTATGTTCTCTACAAGGATATGCTGTATTTTCATTTCTTTCCTCACCAGCAACACATACAGATTGTGGACAGGTTTAATACTGACAGAGAAAATGTGGTGCACACATGTTCAGTGCAGTAGTGGGAGATGAACTCTCTCTAACATCCCAGAAACACATCACCTGTCCCTCTGAAAGAAAATGGTGTCTCAGGGCAATACTGAACTGGAATAATTCCCATGCTTTGATAATTAAAGTACTCCTTCTAATGTTATCTTCCATCTGCTGGAGAAGAGATCACACAGATCAACCTTCCAGCCACACGGAGCCCCCAAAAATTCTCTTCAACGATCAGAAAGCTCAGACATAACTAAGATGCCCTCATTCATATTCTCCTACATTCCCTCCTACAAATACCCAAAGATAAATTACTCAGACAAACTCCAATTTGGACTTTAAATGTCACAGGCAAATCTTATGTAGCCCATTTTTCCTTTCAGTTTTTTTCCCTGGGATGAAAGAATTATTATGAACTCCCTGGAGATCATGTCTTCACTCTACTGTGAAAAAGCACATGATAGGCAGAGACAGACCTTGAAAATATAAGGCTGGTAGAGCTGCTCTACAAGTTTATCTATTAAAAATTCAAATATCTATTTCAACAGCTGTGTATTTTCTGTCATATCACTAATCCTCTTCCAGATATCAGCATCCCAGTCTAGCCCTTCTATAAAACAGTAAGACTATGCTGATACAGGCTGCTGTAATTTGTGAGGTATCTTATTTTTAAAATTTACATTTCTAGAACTGGTCTTAGAGGAAGGATGAATAGGAAATACACACACACATGCAATTCTAGCATCAAGGGACTCACAGACCATGCCCAGCTCCTAAGAGGGGCTCTCACTCCTCAGCTAACTCTTCCAAAGCAGCAAGGCAGGCAGCAGTTACTGCTCATGTGCTGCCTCCTCCTTGGGAAACTCACTTTACTAGGAGCCTTGGAAAATTTGCAACATCATATTAACTTTCCAAGACTATGTGTTTGCCAATATATTGTGAAAAGGACTTTCAAGACATTCAAACTCAAACTGGCATTTTGTGATGATAACTATAGGAGGTGAGGCTAGCAGTGGCGCTTCCTCTTACAGTTGTTGGCCACTTTCCCCTTTCCTGATAATTTTCAATAGTTAAAAAAATGCAGCTTCATGCTAAACGTAGTTTTGGGTATCTCCACTAAAACAATGCATGTTTCTGAAAAAAAAAGCCTAAGAAAAGCACTTTTCACTGCACAAGTTGAAAGGTCTTTTTACTTGAGAAGCTCAAGTATCTTTACTCTTTGAAGAAATGACTTGACAAGACCCAGGAAAAAGCTTTATGTCAGAGAGATGCATTTTACTGCCTTCTGAAACGAGACAGATGTACACCTCTGAGAACAGGAACAAGAGTAAGGAAATTGGAAAAAAGTAAGGACAAAGAGGGAAAACTGGGATTGAGAGAGGTGTTGGCAAGATGATGGATAAGAACGGGCAAGGAAGTTTAGCTGAGGAATCTGGGAGAAAAGCAGGAAGGAAGAAGGCACAGGAGTAAGGAGGAAAGATGGTAAGAGTCAGTCAATCTAGGCAAAATCCACAAAGAAAAAAATGGGTGAAAAAGAAGAGTGAAATCAGGAGTTACATGAACGAGAACAGGGTGAGCTGAGTCCCATCCAACATGCAGCTGGTACAAGGGGAGACTGGCATTGGCTCGGCAGAGACAGGACACAGAGCTGAGGAGGCAGCAGCACAGACCTGGGAGGCTGGATGGGAGACTGGCAGCAACAGGGCATCAAGAGAATGGCAGGAAAGTAACAGAAGTCCTTTGGGACAAAAAGAAAAATATACAACAGATTGTTAAGATGAAAACAGCGGCTGCAGGGAGAAATACACTTGGAGAGCTGTAAGTGTGAGGAAAACATTCAAGAATCAGGCTTAGGAAAAGACAAGCAATGCAGAAGTAGAAAGGAAACAGGTCTAAGTCAAAAGCAGAAGGTCAGAAGAGACCATCTTTTGGCAGAACTAGACAAAGGAGTCGGTATCACAAAAGCATATTCCTGTCCAGAGCCAGGCTCATGACTGAGTGCAGCAATCCAGCCACAGTAACACATTCACTTTAGGGACAACTGGGCTAGAACATATTTTTTCCTTTACCTAATTTCTCATCTCTGCTGGCACCAATGGCACAAAGCAGTAGAGCAATAAAATGAACAGACATTACAGGATACTTCTTTAAAATGTGAAATGGTAACACTCTGTCCCTTTTAAGGATGTGACACCAATCTACATGAGCTATGGATTTTGTTCAAACTGACTTCTTCAAATATGCCAGTGGCTCAAGGGTCTGCCATAGAGCCCTGACTGTCCTTTGAAAACCAGACTGGCCTGCCTCATGATCTCCCACACCCAACATCAGCAGGAGGCTGTAAGGAGCCAGCTACAGCTCAGCAGGGCACTGATAACTCCCATCCTTGAAGTGCCTCCTGCTTTCCAAGTACTACCACAGGGTTGGGAAAAAAATGACCCTTAGCTTCTGCTGGACAAGACAGGGATGCAGCTGGCAAACTGCATGAGATGGGTGGGCAGATCTTTTTATGCTTGTGATAGAAGGAGAAAAAAACACCCACCTAAGTAAACAAATGCTCATAACTTGCCAGAAATACTGAAATGCTCTTGTCACTACAGATCGGGGTGAAGGGGGCTCCCTTGGAACCCCTCATCCAGGCACTGTTTCTGCAGAAACCATGATGCAATGGATGGAGAGACAAGAAGTGCTGGCACACCTGCCTCAGTTTCGCTCATACACACTGCACACCCAGATGTGGTATTCACTGGCCCACTGGTGTGCCCTTAATTATTACCACAGTAACTGGTAAGCACACAACCACCCCCTTATGCTGTAGTCTTTGTCCATTTTAATGCATAGAACTGATGTGTAGAGCCCTGGAAAAATGATGGTGACATTTATTTCTTTATTGAAAGAGCCTTACCTCTTACTCCTAACACTGACCAGTATAACACACCATTAACAGCAGTACCTAACTGATGGGTTTTTCAGAATAAATCACAGTTAGTTTACAAAAGCTTTCTCCCAGAATTTCCTCCCTTTCCTGCAGGGTACACACAGCTCCACAGACCATCATGTGACCTGGTTCACAGCTCCTGAGCAAACAGGCAAGGTTCCTGTCCTGTATCTCCAGAAACCTTTCTGTAGCAACATCCCACTAAATTCACACCACCTGGGGCTGCACAGCTTACTTCTGAAACAAAGACACCAACTTCAAAAGAGACAGTGATTTTAGGCATGTTTTATATTAACTGGGAATTAGATGATTTCCTGCAGATTTAGAAATACTATTGCTGCATCTTATACCATTTACTGCTATTTTTTCCTTTGCCCATAGGTTATCTGCTACCTCAGACTGCTCCTTTGCTTACACACTCCCAGTGCAATGGTAATAAATATGAAAGACAAGGTCTCCATGGTCTTCTGTAATAATCCACCATACTGACTGAATTTTAGAAGAAAATACTGGACAGAACTCTTCTCTTCATCCCAGAGGGATCAGTGTCCTGGAAATTATTCCTTTGAAAGTGAGATACAGAAAGAGGCAACTAATAGAGCAGCTGGTGGCAAAACACCCAAAGTGCTTTCTTCCCCACTACTCTAGACCCAACCAAGGGTATGTGATATATTTAAGAATAGTGTCCACACAGTTTTCTTTACTATCCTCCTAAAGACCCAGCTCTGAGCAGTGCTAAGCTGCCTGTGGAACAGACAGCACAGCAGATCACTGTCACATGCTGGGATCTTAGGAGACTTGCCTTTAATCAGGCAGCACAGTCCAGAGCCAGTGGAAAAAAGGCACCACTAAGAAAATACCCTGCATCTCAGGCACAGGGATGCAGCAAGCTCTCGCTGGCTTCAGGGAATCTGCAGACAAGGCTGGAAAGATAGCAATTTAAAACAGCAAAATGGGACAGTAAGAGCATTTACCTTTTATCTAAACATGATTCATGAGGCAGCCCTGCAAAGTGACAGACAACAACAAAGCAGTTCATCTACTATTGATAACCCAGCATTCCTAAGCCATCAATAGCCATTTGAGTACTCCCAAAGTAAATTTAGCCTCATCTTCATTACTTTCTGTATTGAAAGACCGAGGACATATTCATGGATGTTTATGCAATGGCAAGAGAGTGCAGTATTGTATGTTTTATTACACTACCAAAGCAGAATCTCGTTCAGATACTGCTAGCATATAATTTCTGTCTCTCTCCAAGCTGGAAGGCAATCATTAGCACGTTGAATCTGGCAAGTTCCTATTATCTAACTGGTAATTATAGAAAGATGGAGAAGCCTTCAAAAAATACCCTCCAACTTCTGCATTTACCACACACCTGATCAAAATACTATCCCCATTATCTAAATTAACAGATACTTCCCATAAACCATTACTCAGAACACATTAACATTAGTATGAAAAAAAAATTATTAGAGGCCATACAGACTATTCATTTATCCTCCCTTCCAACTTCAAAAATATAAAACTATGCAATGACAACCTGAATGCAGGAAAACATCTTACTGAAGGTGATGACAAGCTAGGCTACCTGGTCACTTGTCAGGCATTACTAGCCCAAATGAAGACTACAACACAGCTCTAGGTTTTCAAAACATGTATACCATTACTCAATGCTATTCACACTGTGGCAGTGAAAATATGCTAAATACACACTCAAAGATAATCCCATCCTCAAGAGACTGCTGAAGAAAAGGACAAAAGGATGAGAGACAAGGCAGTGGGTGAGGCCATACATATGCATACATACACAAAGTAATTGGGGAAGTTGGCCTGTGTCTCATTATCTCAGTTATTCATGCTTCAGGTAGAGGGGAAAGAGGGGGTGCCAGGAAGAATACAGAAGCTGGGACAAGATTGGTACAAAAGGAGCTGGAAAAACAGAAAGGAATCAAAGCAAGGAAAGTGAGGCAAGGGAAACAAGATTGTGAGACCATGAATGGAGTCAGCCAAAACCAGTGATTAGGGGTAAAAAACACCAAACAAACGCGGGACAGTCTGCACAGGGAACAGAGGACTGCAGGAAAAATCTGTGAGCTGCACTGGTTGCTTTATTCTCAGGCAGAGGCTTCACACAGTCTGGCACCTCAGAGGCTGCATCAAGGCCATGTCATAGCCTGACTGACATGACCAAAGCAGCAGAGCTCCTTATCTCTCTGGCTAATGCACCATTCCAATTACACTGCTTGTCCGGGCCCTGGGCAGGGTGTCCCCACAGGGCAGGGTGGTGGGGCAGCTTCCTGGCTCAGCACCAGGACAGATAACCAGGGTGTCCCCAGGGAGCCCCCCAGCTCTTGTCCCAACCCCTGCCTGAGCTGCAGCATGACCAACCCCCATCCCAATGCTTGCTTCTTGTTTTTTTACCAAGAAGCCTCATGATCAGGAAAGGCTACAAAGGCTGCAGCAGAAGTGTGTCAGTACATGCAACTCCCAAAACTATAGCAACAAACAAATAGATTCAATTACCAAGATAGACACTAGCCCAATTCACGGGGATTGGTACATCCATTACAAGAAGATGCTGGAGCTGCAGCCTGATCACATTTACATGAAGAAATCACTTTATGCAAATCTCTCATCCACGGGTGAAGGCTGTACAGGAGATTCAGGATGCATGGCAGATAGGCAATTTAAGGTAAATCACACAGTTCAGTTATACAAGACATATAACCTGGGGAGGAAGTGTGTGGCTTCAAAGTCATAAATTATTTACAAATAATACAGCCTTCTCATGAAATATCCAGAAGGCCAAGCACCTATTTTTCACATTATTTTTCTCCACTTCCACAAATCACAGCAAAACTGAAGATTAATATCTTATCAAGAATGAGCTAGGTTTGGGGGAGGATGGACTTAGAGTGTGGAGTGAGTTAGGGGCTTGCAGGCAAGACAACAAGAACAGACGGCAGCAGGGCTGCTGTGCTCACCTACCTGGAAGGGAAGCATCAGAAGTCAAAAGGAGGGAGCTGGAGCAGGCTGAGGAAAGGAATTGTCCATGGGCTTACCCACAGCCTCCCAGGACTGTCACCGCCAGCCTGTTCAAAATCACCACCTAACTTCTGTCAAATATTTCAGGGTTTTAAAAATTAAACCCATTCCTCATACTCACAAATCACAGCTACACCATCCACATGTGTGGTATGTTTTCTGCCAGCAGTGATGTCTTTTCAGGGCATTGGCCTGGCTCTGTACAACACATGGCCACACCTCTGTATTCAATTTTCAATTCTCCAGCTTTCTTCAGCATTTCTGTTTTGAGACATTAGCAGTTTGACACCTTCTCATCTTTGTAACCCAACACAACACCTGCCCAAATTCCACCTGCAATGAGCAATTCAACTGAGTTGTTTTTTCTGATGTCCTGCCTGGTGACCCTGCATGCCTTCCAGTGCTCTTACAGGTACCAACCTTTTCACAGATATATACACAGTTCATCATTTTCTTTTATGTTGCAAACTCTTTACTCTTCAAAGTCTTTTTCAGATCTTCATGCTCAGCTTGCATCCAATTCAACACAGTCTGGCTGGGTTTGGTTTTTTTTTTTTTTTTTTTTGTTGGAATCATTAGGGGCAGATACCCATTGGCTTGAGGATATTTCTGTAGTCTGAGTAACTCCTAACATTTGTGCTTTCAGCAGACCACTGTTTCTGCTTGCTTATATACACATGCCTTAAGTGACTTTCACAATGTGTTTAAGCAGCTTCCCATGCTGAGCCTGAGGATACTCATTTTCTCTCTTCTGACTTTCTCCTGTTTTCAACTGATCTGCTGTTACTTGTGTGCGGGACAAGTACTTCAGTGTATAAAAAGCCCTTGAGGTTAAAAGGCACACTTTTACACACTAATTCAGAATTTTTCTGAAACTCTTCAAAGACTTGGAGTGCATTTTCTTTGTATTACAGGTTTGCTTAAATGCAACAGCAGTGTTATTCCTGAGTTCATTGCTTGAGTCACATGTGCAGCCACATAAGGTAAATAAAATATCCAACAGAAAAAAACCCCAATTTATATTCTTACTAGCTACAGATATTAGCATGTCTTACTTGTATCAATTGGTTGCAATAAAAAGACACAAATATCAAAATATTTCTATTTCGCTTTAGGACTGCAACATTTTTACATGACTAAAACTATAAATAAATGTACCTCCTGCATAATAAAGAGCAAATGTAGCACCAAGTGTCACTGCATCCATGCAGTTACCTCTCTGCACCATGGGTTCATATAGATAATCCCCCCAAAACCACCATAGGGCATAAAATACAAATTAAAAAGTAACATCAAATCTACATTTTCAGTTATCATGGAAATCTACTCAGTAGCTATTGCTCTGTCAACATTTGCAACCTTGTGGCTAACAAAAAAAGTCTGTTTCTGAACATTCCTAAGTATTTTTAAATCAACTAAAATACCATACAAACACCAATCCTCCCAAGGGTTTTTCTTCCTTTATGACACACTGTAGGTACCAAAGCCAAAGAACAAAATCTCTTTTCTGGAGGAAGGGATATTTCTCTTGGCTAAAGTTGTTCCTACCTATGTCTACATCCACTTCCTAGGTCAGATGTAAAAAAGTTGTCACCTCTCGTGTTTCCTGTGGTCAGGATGACCCTGAGAGTCCTTTTTTTCCCAGCCCGATGGTTGAAGAAAGAGTCGGAATTCTTCGGCTCTGGTTCACAAGGTTGTTTATTGCCTCTTATCTAAAACATTCTTTTTCAGACTCACAGAGTTCTCTCTAGCAGGTCTGTCAAGGGCACACTCCCTCTGCCCACCCCCAGGCTGGTGTCCACATTTTATACTATGAACTACGTGTACTTTATTTATCATTATTTTCCAATATCTATCACTTATGTTAGACTGTCTACTTCTATTCTAAACCAATCCAAATTTGCCAACATCACCCAGAAGACGGAGGCTAGGAAGAAGGACAGGACAATGCCCAAATCCCTCCATCTTGCCTCCTAGACCCCTATTCCACTTTTCACCCTGTGATTAATTCATTCTCACTCAAACTTCTGTGACTTGTGAGTCTTCATACAAGGTTAGTAATTTGTTCCATGGGTTAGGATCAAAACCCCAAGTGTCTTTGGCTTCCTGCCAGAAGTCCCCAGCCCCCCATCCGGGGCTCGGGCCATCCCGGGCATCCGGAGGGATGTCTTGAGTTCTGACAGTCACCATTTTGCAGCTCACTGAGATCTCAGCCACTCTGTCACACATGCAGCTGTTTCTCTTTTGAAGTCTTTGTTATTGCAAGCATATTAAAATCTTAAATAGCACATGAACTCTTATGAGCCTTTAATTGAGGAAGATCTATGTAAAGGCTTGGATTTCGTACTAACCTAAAATAGTAAGGCTCCTTCTCCTTTGGGAGAGCCACACAACTTATCGCAAGACTGCTCCTCTTTTGCCTCCAAAAACTATCCCTAAGCTGGAAAGCCTACCACAGTCCCCAAGGATTGCACAGAGCAATAATATTTACACTGAGAAGGCAGCACTGGTATGTCTAAGATCAGGCTCTCAGAGAATTTTAAAAACCATGAATACAAAGTAAATTTATATACAAAATACTTCAATCCTAGTTTTTCAGAGAATCAGGAGATAAAGACAATTTGAACATCAACAGTCCAAGGGTAACGCTACAGTTGCTATCCTGTTGACAAAGATTAAAACTATGCCCATAATTAATACAAAATCAGCTTTCAAGGCAAGGAGAGGAGGCTGAGGTCCCTGATAACAGCTCCACTCCTCCCCTGTGCATCAAAAGCAGCACATGTGGTGGGGTTTGCTTCCAGGGGTGTTAACTCACCAGGAGGAGGGAACATGCAGTGGCACACCTAACCATTGTGGTTTACAAATGCCCTGCCTGTCGGCTCGTGTTGATAAAAGTCTCCTGCCTTGAGGCTTGGGTATGATACTGCTAAAGGCCTATCAATATGACAGCCAAGCTCAACACCTCATCTGCTGTGCTGTGGAGGCACATGGGACATGATGCCAGCTACAAATTGCTTGAAAACAGTTGGTAAGCATCAGGCTTTAAAGGAAAGTATATACTTCAACAAAGCAAGACAAGGAGTTTGCACAGTAAGCATTATTTGTCCAACATTTACAGGCTCAAGTCTCTGCAAAGAATGAGATTTTCCCTTATTTTTCACCTGCATATTCAAAACAGTGATAAGTAACTGCTCTTTTTGCTCCTGCAGTAACATCCTGCAGGAACAGGAGACAGGAGATACTGCTCCTCTGCTTTACAATCCAGGGAACATGTAAAAAAGATTTTATATTTTAAAAACTAAAGGTGAAGTAGTGGGACCAAACTGAGAGAGAAGTATATCACTATTTTTTTTTCAGTGAGAATGGAGAACCTTTTGTGAATTTTTAAAAAACAAACTTGAGAACTGTTATTTTAGAACAGGGTCTCTTAAAAAACCTGTGTCTGCAAAGAAGGAGGTATAGCTCATCCAGCACAGCTTCTAAAGAGTGCAGTTGGTGCTGTCACAGAATCAGAGCGAGGTGGGAAGGGACCTTTGGAGGTCACTTGATCCAACATTCCTGCTCAACAAGGACCTCCCAGGGCTGGTTACCCAGGGCTATGTACAGGTGAGTTTTGAATACCACAAAGGATGCAGACTCCACAGCCTCCCAAGAAAACTTGTGCCAGTACTCAGCCTCCCACATAAAAATAAAAGTGTTTCTGGGTGTCGAGAAGGAACCTCCTGTATTTCTGGTTTTGCCCATTGCCCCTGTCTTGGCACTGGGCACCACTGAAAACAGCCTGGCTCTGTCCTGTTAGTGCCCACCCTTCAGGTATTTCTACAAATTGACAGCATTCTTCCCTGATCCTTCTCTTCTCCAGGCTGAACAGTCCCAGTTCTCTCAGCCTCTCCTCATAGGAGAGATGCTCCAGTCACTTAATCATCTTCAAGGCCCTTTGTGGGACACCCTCCAATATGCATTTCTCTTCAGTACTGGGGATCTCAGAACTGGTGTGGCCTCACAAGTGCCTAGAAGAGGTGAAGGATTACCCCCCTTCCACTTGCTGTCAAGATTTTGTCTAATGCAGCCCAGGACACACTTTATCTTCTTTGCCACAAGGGCTCATTTGCTGGCTCATGTTCAACTTGATGTCCACCAGAACCCCTCTACCTTTTCTGCCTTCCAAATGGTCGTCCCCCTGCCCATATTGGCGCCTCGGGTGTTCCACCCCATGGGAAGGACTCAGCACTTCCCCTGCTCCCAGCACCTAGCACTCAGAAGCTCAGCTCTGGGTAAGTCCTTGCTGCTCTCTGTGCAGCAGAGCAGAACGTGCCATGCCCTGCAGGCAGCATTGCCCAGCTGGGGCCAGCCACAGCAGGATGCCAGACTCTGGTCAGCACGGGATGACCTGGGATCCTTGGTGCCATGCTGGCTGTATGCCCCAGCAGGGCCCACTCTGCAGTCTGCACTGTATCAGCATCTCCTCATTTAAAGCTCCAGAGGCACTGAATTGCCAGGCTGTGCTTTTGGAAGTTAACCCTCCCCTGTACCAAACACCATCACTCCCGGAGCTGAGGGACAATAATCCTTTGCAGAAGATCAAGCAGGAGGGTGAGAAAACTCAAGTTTAAGTTTCAGCCCCAGCATTCCTCTTCTGCTAAACTGAAACACCAGATACAGGAAGGAAGAGAAAGCAGCACTGCTCTTCTCCCTGACACCAAAATCTCCCTCTTTACCATACACCTGACTTAACAGCAGTAATTTTTTTGCAAGAGCTTGCTCCTCTCTGCATGCAATCAGGCTGGTGCAGACACACACCACAGGTATTGGAGTGTTAATAAAACCAGGTAGCCAGGTGTTTAAAAGGTATCAATCTCACAGCTCTTGTCCTGAGCATTTACCAACAGCAATCTTCACACTTATTTTTTCTGAATTCAGTCTTTTTAAGTGCCAGCTGCTGATGAACTGCAGGGAGCATAATTTTGATTAAATTATAAACACTAAAACATTAGAGTTATACCTTATAAAATCAATTTCCTATTGCCTGTGGACAGACATCTAAAGCCCAGAAATTTCCAAGGGTTTTCTGTGTGCACTTTTTTGGTTGGTTTTGGAGGTTTGGATTTTTTTTGGGTGAGGGGAGTTGGTTGGGTTTTTTCCTCACTTCTAGAATCCAATGAAAGAAAGCCTTTGCTGTTTAAAGTGCTTGCTTGTTTTTAAGCACCAGTGTAATTAATTATACAAGCAAATACTTAATATAGGAAATAAACCTGCTCTGTGCAGCAAGGCACATATCATGCTGGCTGGAACATGGAAACTGCCAAGACTTGGAAATTCTGCTTCTCAGAGAATCACACCACTGCAATGTATCATTTTTGCCTAGCTCAGAAAACCAAATGAAAACAAGTTTCCTTGTTTACTGTGTTTCTTGAAGAAAATATTTACTGCTCATTAAAACGAACAACTTGTGCTAATTTTACCACTGTCCAAGGACTAATATTTCAGTAGTTCCCACAGCTGGGAGAAGCAAAAAGTGAAAAAAATCAACCAAGGGTTTCCAGGTTCCCAACCTAAGGTCCCAATCTCCAGGGCTTTGATGTCTCAGGGTAGCTAGAACCAGTTCCTGGGGCCACCCCTACAGGAGTTTGGAAGTTCCATCACCCATTTCACAGCCTGGGCTTCTGTTCCCAGACCAGCTACAGATGTTGATGTGCCTGTTGAGAACCAACAGCACCATGTTACTGTACATGCTATGCCTGAGTGCTGAGTAAACATGAAACACAGAAATGCTGAGTTATGTGCTGCCTGCCTGCTTTGCCAAGTAAATAATATACCTAATTATGCCTCATAATAATGGCTTCCTGTTTTGGTGGGAAACCAATCCTCTGCTTCTAGTTTGCTTTCCCCAGCTCTTCTTCAGGGGTGGTTTTAGCCAAACCAGTTGAGGAGAATGATAACAGGATCACCTGGAAACCAGCATCCATTAAATCAGCATAGCTGGTCAGGCCCCACACCAGACCCAGATATCACCTCCTCCCCTATCACTCACATGACTGTTAATGCTAATCAATTCCTGGTATATTAGATTTCTAGGAATGAGATGGACTTGTCAAGCAAAATTAAAGATGGAGTCACAAGTGAGTAAGAGCTTTACGGTTCACTCACACAAATTAAAATATACAATTGATATCAAAACGTAAATCAAGAGTATGAAATTGAATCTTCAAGAATTGAAGAAAAGAAATAAATTATTTCTTGCACTTCAGTCAATATGATTGACTGGAACAATTTAAAAGACTTGACAAACTGCCCAAGATACCCTGGAAAACCAAACTGTTGTACCTCTACATTACCAGCATAAAACCATTTCCCCATGAACTGGGAAATTTCATGTACTAAATCGCCAGGAATATTTTCTTCCAAATTCAGTTATACTTATAAATACCAAAAGGTGACTAGATATTTGCATCCCTTTTGATTACCAAGGACATAATTAAGAAAACAGATCATACAGAAGGGAAAGAAAATCATATTAGAAATGTCGGAGTGCATTAGCAGATAGTATTTGAAGTACACATTCAGTATAGGTGGTCCATAGGTAACTGTTTATCTCAGGTCCACATGCATAATGTCACATGCTGCTGCTCCCTTGAGTGACTAATTAACCCACAGAGAAAAGCTCTGTGACAAGTCCTTTCACAAGTCACGAAATGGAGGTCACTGTGCCAGCCAGCAAATGACACATTAAAAGGGGGGAAAAAGGCAGGAAATGCTCTTTATGCTTTCCACTTCAGTACAAACATGAGGGATTTATTTCACTAATCCACGGCTGGCAGTGTCAGGGCTACTTGGAGCTGCAGAGACAGAGAGAAATAACCAATTTTCAAATCCCCTCCAGCTACATGAAGGTAAGAAAGAAGAGCACTTCTGCCCCCACAGAGCTGTTACTGCACCGCTGCCAACACCACCTCCTGAAAAGGCTGAGCTAGGGGAAGGGACAGCTCCTCCTGTAACTACGGGAGTCAATTAAGATGGTCAAGATAGTTCCAAAATATACCTTTACAGGGTTCCCATTTGTAGTTTATTTTGCTGGTCTGATTACAACATTACAGTCCTATATGTAGAATGTGAAGGGAACTGCACAAGTGACTTTGCCTACACAAATATGAGCTTACTCAGACTATTTAAACATGAGGTCACAATTTACCCTTCTGGGGGCAAAGCAGTGTCCTTTCTTACAAAGTGTATTAAAAATCAGGCAATATTTGATAGCACATCAAAGTGTGAGACAGAATACATACACATCCACTTTGGCCTTTCTATATTTTCTTCTTTTTTTTCCTTAGGCAAGCAAATCTATAAAGCCTCTCATTTAATGTGTTAGATTAATAAATGATGAAGCTACAAACATGAGAGCCCCAACCTTCCATGGCGTGTGTTCAATTATTTTGCATTTAACAAGAGTAAAGGAAAACTAATTTAATCTCTGTAATTGCCAAACTAAATGACACAACCTTGCCCATTATAACAGATCAAAACAATACACGTACATTTACCAAGTTGCTGTAAAAACTAATTTTTTACTCTGTAATTTTAACCTTGAACAGCTTTTTTTTAAAGCATTTGCTTCCATTTGTGTTAAAGTAGCTACCAAATGTTGCAGCAGAGGCCACGGAGACTGTGCTAT
The DNA here is from genome assembly GCF_017590055.1 of Onychostruthus taczanowskii. Lineage (NCBI taxonomy): Eukaryota > Metazoa > Chordata > Aves > Passeriformes > Passeridae > Onychostruthus > Onychostruthus taczanowskii. Next base: position 14,194,970 of record NW_024501459.1, read on the forward strand.
TCCACACAGCTAGGCTTGGGATCACAGCTATTTTTAAGCTAAGCTCTCTGAAAGCATTTCAAAAGAAAGTAAAACTGTATTTTGGAATGTGCTTAGTGAATATTCCAAACTAAAGTAAGTCTGCAACCACAGGAGTTCTAGTTTGCAGGCTCTGACTGTCTGAATGTTGGTCTGTGCACTCCTAGAAGGAAAAGTAGCTGTTATTCATTGAAGGAACAAACTTCTGGAGACAGAGCGGTTTGTTAGGAAATCACCCACAACACCATCAGTAGCAAATTCTTTAGCAACCCCATCAGCTACGTCTTCCTGTCTCTCCCTCACACTCCAGCCTCCTAAGCCAGCATGCCTGGGTGGCAGCTGGAGCAGTGGCAGGTGTCAGAGCATGGCACCAGGGCTCCTCTGCACCCCCTATGCCCAAACCTGAACCCCTCTTCCATGGCTCTTAACTCCGACTCTCGCTGAATCCTCATTAACTCTCTCCCAGCCATGGCAGGAGCCCTAGAAGAAGGCTTCAGGTTACCCTTCTCTGCCTTTTCCAATTGAAAGCACCTTGCCTGGACGTGAGGACAGCCCGCTATTGGCAGCACCCCAGGGAAGCTCTCCCTGCAGCCCTGCCCCGTGGCACGAGCCCCTTCACAGTCTGGAAACAGCCCAGCCGAGGCAACCAAACACTTTCCTTTGCCATTTTTCGTGGGCACACCCCAGCAGTGGCTCACAGCTGTGTGGCAACAAGCATATCCAGGGCTTTCTCTCCTTCAGTCACTTGTGAACGATGAGCCTCTAATCCCTTTGGCTTCAGCTGCAAAACTCCCATTGATTGATAATGGATTTTCCACTGATGTAGAATCGAGCACTTCGCCTACACCACTACAAATTAACAGAAGAGAGCTCTGTTAATCCTTTATAAGCAAGCTTAATCTTGTGGTTTAGAGAAGGAGCAAAGGCTCTGTTCTTTCCAGTACCAGCCAGAATGTGATTACCATTTCAGAAAATAATTTTCATTTTTTCTGATTGATCCAATATTTCTTTGGAGGACATAAATCCAGACTCCACCACAGATGCATGCTGCTGCCAAGTAAAAAAGGAAGAGTCTGAGCTATGAATCCTGAAGCTGAAAGCTGGGATCAGCACCCTAGGACTTCCAGTTAGTCCATAGAAAGTGCTGCCATCTAGAAACAGCAGTCTGACAAAGCCTTTATACCATTCACCTTTCAATTAAAAAGAGTAACATCTGAAACCTCCCATTAAAATGGCTTTAAGATTTGTTAGGGCTCTCTCTCGATGATGTGATTTGATCATCTCCTGTACATTAGCAATAGTTAGGACTATTAAATGCCTGCAAGTATTAGCACCTTTAAAGACTTACAGAATCTGGCTAACAACTCTGAAGCAATCAAGTCATCAAAAAGATGAACTGAACTTACATTAAGACACCTTTTCCATTAAAACAAGATTTTGTTAGATCAACTCAGACTTTAGGTCAGTGGACACAGAATGGTTCTCGTTTTGCAGAAAAGGAAATTCATCACTATGCATCAATGTCTGGTAAATAGGAACTCGCTGTGGCTCCAATGAAAAAGCACTGCTCACCAAGACTTGTCCCATTTGCAGCAAACAGTCTGAGCAAGGATATTTAATGGTATCCTTAACAGTAAAATCATGAAAGATCAAGCAAGAAATCATGAAAGATCAAATATTACAGCTATAATTGGTACTGCAGAGAAAACAACCCTTACTTTGTCATCCTGTCCTGCAGCACACAGATGCAAACATTTCATTGACTTAGTAATTCAACGTACACGCTGCTACTATGCTAGAATGCAAAGTCTTAAATACAGCAGCTTAGTGGTTCCTCTAAAACACTGGAATGCCACATATCTCCATAAAATGTTTATCTTTGTCAAGCATTTCACTGCCACTGTTCAGCTGGATGACCTTTGGAAGGAGCAGCAAGGCTGACGTGCACCTTCATTAAAGCAGCGCCTCCTTCTTCCCCCGCCCGCGAGAACAATGAGCGCGGGAGGGAAGAGGTGAGCAATCCACGGAGTAATGAAGAGATTTTGTTTCAGAGGGTTATCAATTATTTATGAGCAAATCCCCAGATGAACACAACCGAAGCTGCGCAGTTTTTAATATATTTCACTTCTGTACACACAGCACAACACAACAAGACGCGATCTAAACTGGACTGGTCTGATTATTCGAGGTGTCAAACAGCGAGTTCAGTCTGGACATTAGTAAATCACCATTATGTTTTTCAAAGTGCAATGGTCTCCTAGATTTAAATATCTTTCACAAAAGTCCTCTAAGACTCATAGAAAACATTCTTTACAGTATTTCCCATTCATCAAGATCTCAGCAAAGAAAAATCTCATCCTAAAGACTTTCTGTAATTATGCTGATGCAGATATCTAAATAGTCTAATACTCAAATTCTAATATTGCCCAGCTGTGAGAGGGATTTTACTCCACAATAGGATTAAATGGATCTGAAGTTTTATTATTAAGAAAAGGTAAGACCAAGTGAAGGTCTTTTTCTCCAGAGCAGGTTTTATCTTTTTTAAAACAAAAACTTCCTTTAAAAGTAAAATTGTTTTACAACTGTGCTTTTTAAAGACAAGATGTGAAAACTCTTCCCATGATATGGGAAAGGCAAACATTATACACTCTTTACAAGCAAGGGCAGTGAAACCAAACAGTTGTATGTGCAAGACATGCTTTGCACAAAAAGTCAGTAATCTGTTTACAAATGCTATCATTGAAAAAAGTCATCCTGCAAGACTTGAAACGAAACCAAATCCACTGGCACACAGTGAATGCCCAGATCTACAGAACCATGCTTTGAGCTCCAGCTTCCCACAGCTTCCAACCAACAGGATGCTGCCGAAGTCACCACCACCACTGCAGTCACACCTCAGTGACTGTGTCTGTGGCAGGTGTCCTGATGGCCCCAAGGCCACCTTTAACCCCCAGCCCAGGTACTCCGAGCCAGAACCCCACCTGGGGCACTCCAGGATGTGTCCTGCAGAGCAAGCCTGCGGTCAGGTTTGCACCTGGCCAAGCAGTGGCACACCCTGCCCAGGTGGCCCCAGAGGAGGGCAGCCAGTCATCCTGAGCTTGGGGAGCTCTTGGTGCTGCCCAGGCTGAGCATGGCCAAGGGGGAACAGACAGCAGGCCCTGCAGGTCCCCTGTCTCTTGGAGACAGGTCTGCAAGCTGCCTTCCAAAGGGAAATGTCTGGGCAGACACTCATCAAACAGGACATTTTAAACCACACATGGAATGAGCACTTCCTGCCTTTACTGCACAGCACCCCAGGAGAAGAGCTGAGACTCTCACATTCCCACTGCCCTCTCCCCTTCAGGCCAGCATTCACCTCAGCCTCTGCACAGCTCCAGGAGCAAGCTCCACTCCTGGCCTAGCCTGGATAGACTAAACCGCTCCAATATTAAGAAAACAAAAAAATAAAAAGCCACTTAGAAATCCATTTTAGACTTGTTTGCATTACTTTAAAGGGTTTGCTATATATTTGGATGAAAGAAGCCCATTAAGTACATCTATATTTACTTCATTACAGCGTGGCTCTTGAAGTTAGATGAAAAGATTTACCCTGGCCAAGTTTGTTTATTCATCAACATCAGCTAGATATATTTTCAAAGGCTCATCCTCATCGCATTTACATGAAAGCACACAATTTTTTTTTTTTCCAACAGTTGTAAGGCATTCTGAGAGGTATGAAAGGGCAAAAGAAACTTTAGTGAGAATTACAAAATCAAGGAACAGTAGATGCACAATTTCTGCTTATTAATGGGGGTGGAAATCCACTCTTTCCCACCTGGAGTCATTCTTCTCACCCTGCAGATGTATCAACAGCAACAAACTGCAGCTGGATGCTCAGTGCCCCTGACTCAAGCCCCCCAGTAAAGGCACCTGGCCCACTGCTTACCCACAAACACCACAAGGGAAGCATTAACTCCCCCTGAAGCTCAAGATCTTAAGCAAGCATATCCTTCCTCCCAAGTTTCTAAAGTTTTTCTCTGCACTATCACAAGAAAAATTAGGGGTTTTTTTTCCCCCACAGGTGGCATTGAAGATGAGCTCTTCATTACTGCTAGCAAAGTATGAAGTAGAAGCACAGCCATTCAATGATCGAAGCCAACTGTACAAGTCCCAGTTATCTTTGACAGGAACCCAAACATAACTTGGTGCTTGCATGCCTTTATTATGAAAATTTTATCCTCAAGTTATTTAAATATTTAAATGACATTTATGGGCACTATCTTTCCTCATGAGTTTACACTTTCCCACGGAAGACTTCCAGAGTGATTAACAATGCTGATCTTTATCCTTCACACTGACTATTCATTCATCCTTTCTAAAACGAATACTGCTTACATACGACCCAAGAGGGCTGTAACAAGGCAGTATTTATCTACCCTAATAATCTGCTGTGGCTGCTTTAATTAAAACTGGGTTATATCACATCCATGAAGCAAAGGCACACCTCCTGTCACTCGTCACCCACCTCACAGCTGCGCTTGGTGCACCTTCTCAGGAGCAAGCTTTGGAGGTCCCACCACCTGCACCTTGTCCACCCCTGCCCAGGTAACTGAGGGCACAGTGTTGCCGAAAACAACTGCTTCACCACAGAAGAGAAGCAGAATGAAACTGCAGTGGGGTTTGCAGTCTGGGGCTTTGAAGGAGTCACTGAACACCTGCAGGCTGCCATTCACCCCAGTTCACAAGCAGGGCACCGCTGCTGGCATGGCACATGGGGATTTTGGGAGGTGAAGGACCAGGGGGAAGGAGTGGCTCATGGAGAACCTCTGGCACAGCACAGGAATTCAGAGCATGAGGAGTACCAGGGTGGAGATAGGGGAACAGCAACCAAGGACATCTCAACTACCTGTAGTAAACTGGCAGCCAAATCAGGACTCAGCTTCCTCATCTGTGTTGCAGCTTTCACAGGTCCTCCATGAGCTCACATGACTGCATAATGATTTCAAAATTTAGAGTTTACTTCTCGTATTATTGCACAAATGACTGTACACTGCTTGCCTTTCACTCCATGCAAGCAGCACCTTCTCATATGAACATTTACAAATGGACCATTTTCCCATGGAAGAAATCGAGCTTCTTCCCTCACCAGAACTTTTTTGGCATTACTATACACAGTATAAGGCCTGCTACCGATGGCATCCTTGGGATGCTGGGATGGGCAGCAAGCAGCCAGGGCAGCCTGCCTGCAAGCTACAGGCTGTGCAACCTGGGCCTCACCCAGCACCTCTCCCCTGCTGGCTCCATGCAGGGTCTGGACCAGCAGTTACCATACGTTCAGCAAACCCTCGAGCATGGGAGGGGGCTACTCCCCATCTCAGCTTAGCAGCCTGGGATGAGGGTGAATGGCAGCCCTCTGCACGCCTTCACCCTGCCTGGGCTCCCCCCCAGCACCAGCACAACCACCACAGTGCAGGACACCTGCCCCTCCCCACTGCTGCTCCTTGCATCCTCTACCTCAAACCTGCCCCATTCTCGAGACCTGGAAGCAGAGGCATTGCTGTAGGGGCATGGGTAATATTATTTGAATAATTAATTGTTTTAATATTCACATTGTTTTGAGTCCTCTCTTTTTTTTTTGAGTTTTGAGTCTATTAATCTTATTCTTGCGTTATATTTTACAGTTACAAACTACATGGGTTTGGAACTACTTTGAAAAAGCCCCTCAGTTCTCTATCCCCATTCTTACTGGAGGTAAAATTACTGTCCTGTTCCAGCCATTGAACTCTACAGCACTTCACCATGGGGATCAATGAGCTGATAAATTCATTTAACTCTTTCGTGTGTCAATGAAGCTCCCAAGAAAGGGAATGAAGTGCCCCAAGAAAGAGTTCCTTAAACTAATGGCCACTGCACATCCAGCAAGAAAAACTTGATGGTTTTTCTTGTGGACTCCTCAGTGCTCCCTAAAATATAAATTAACTCTCAGATCATCCTTATTTAGGACCTGGAATCCAGTCACCACTTTCTGATCAATACAACTTTAATAGTAGAATAAATTCAGAACTTAAGTTATCTCATAGTAGTCATTTGTACACAATACATGATTGAAAGCCACATTCACTTTCAAATGCCTGGCAATGAGGCCTATGAGGAGCAATGTGTTTAAAACACAATGGATTACCTGTTTCTTTTCCTCATTAAATGACATCTCATAAAAGGAGCCAAACAAAAGATGGGAGAGTTTGATGACTGTCACATCCCAGAACTTTTACTCATATGAGCAACACATTGCCTCCAGATCAGGTTCTTATTTGGAAGTTGCAGATCCCAGTTGCTGACCTGAATATTGATTTTATGTTAATAAAAATCTGTGTTGAAATGCTGGTTAAATATAAAATTGCTCTAGTACTTCAGGCCTGCATGGTGTTACACATACTGTACTATTTTCTTTTTCGATGAGTGCAAAAGACACCCCCTTCAGGAGATGCCACACAGGCTGCAGAATTTGGCCTTTGTTAAAAAAATAAGACCTGAATTAATCACTTTTCCAATTACGGGAGGCACTTTTGCAATAATGAAGCTGTGCACCTGAAAAATTTTTAAAGATGTAAAATAAAACCCCCTGGAATTTGAAATGTCTTGTTCTGTATCATCTAAGAGAAACGAATACAACAATAATGTACTTCCATTTACCTACTGGATATCTTTAGCAGTGTTTGCTTCTACAAATTCTCTTAACAGATGCTGCTCCAATCATCATTTATCTGCAACACAGACTTTGAGAGGGCTAAGGAGGATTTGCCTCTGGTTTCACACAGCGCGCTTGTTTTTTGAAGTTTAATTTCATAAAATAAGAACGCTGGATAAAAGTTAATCAAGCACAGCTGCAAGGCTTCCTACGCTGCTGTGAAGGGGGAAAATATTTTCTGCCAATATTTTTTTCTTTGCTCTTTCTCTGTCTCACTCTTTTTTCTGCATTTATTGCTTAATGGCTTAGTATTATATCAAAGGCCATTCCTTTCACAAATGTAATCAATTCGTGTGTTCAGCACCACAGACAATATGTTACTCTCCTTATAACCACATCTCTGAAGGACAGATTAGCAAGAAAGGTTGAAGAGCTCTATCGTTCAAAGCACTGTAGTTCAGACACCTATAAATCACTATGTTTGTTTATTTAGCTAACTGGCCCATTAGCATCCGTCACATCTCCAGCTGCACAACTTTCTGGTGTGACCGTGGGCCAGTTTCTCCTTTCCCTCTCCGGAGCACCGAGAGCCGAAAGCCCCGCGCAGCACACCCGGCACACGAGGCGTCAGGGACAATCTGCGCCGTTCCAGGAGCAGACCCCGCTCGCCCCAGCGACCCCGTCCTCCTAAAGATTTTCCAAGCCCAAGAGCAGATGCCACAGTGAAACAAACTGGAGCCTGTCGCTGCCTAATAGGATTTCAGTGGAAATAGGGTTAGGGGGCTGGCTGGCAGCAGCGGGAGGCGCGGTAACCCCGCGCCGCGCAGACCCCGCCGGGCCGTGCCCCGCACCCGGGAGCGCTCCCGCC